>NW_026019485.1:0-82637 GCF_003254725.2 Canis lupus dingo | reverse complement strand
AATTCGATCGACTCGGTTCAATTATTTTCGATTCGATTCGATTCGATGATTTTCGATTCGATAAGATTACTTTCGATTCGATTATTTTCGATTCGATTTCATTATTTTCAATTCAATTCATTTCGATGTTTTTCGATTCGATTCAATGCGAATCGATTATTTTCTATTAGATTCGCTTCAAGTATTTTCGATTTGATTTGATTCGGTTATTTTCAATTCCATTCGATTCCATTTGATTATTTTCATTTCGATTCGGTGCGATTCGACTCTATTATTTTCGATTCGATTCGTTTCGTATCCATTCGAATCGTTTTGATTCCTTTCGGTTTTCGATTTGAATCGATTCTTTTCTTTTCGATTCGATTCTTCTCTATTCGGTTTGATTTCTTTTATTTGAATCGACTCGATTCTTTTTGATTCAAGTATATAAGATTCGATCCGATTCTTTTTGATTCAAATCGATAAGATTCTTTTCGATTTGATTCGATTCGTTTTGATTCGACTCGATTCTTTTCGATTCAATTCTTTTCGATTCAATGAAATACGATTCTATTCGATTCGATTTGATTCTTTTTGATTCGATACGATTCGATTTGATTCTTTTCGATTTGATTCGATTCAACTCGATACTTTTCAAATCGATCATTTCGATCGATTCGATTCGATTCTTTTCATTTCGATTCGATTCTTTTCGATTCGATTCAATTCTTTTCAATTCGATTCGATTCGATTCTTTTCGTTTCGATTTGATTCTCTTCTATTTTATTTGATTCGATTCATTTCAATTAGATTCGATACTGTTCGATTCGATTCTTTTCGATTCAGGTCGATTGGAATCGATTCGATTCTTTCGGTTCTATTCGATTCGATTCGATACGATTCTCTTCGATTCGATTCTTTTCGGTCTGTTCGATTCGATTCTTTTCGATTCAGTTCGATTCGATGCTTATGGATTCGATTCGATTCTTTTCGCTTTGATATGATTCGATTCGTTTCGACTTTTTTCGATTCGTGTCGATTCGAATCTATTCGATTCTTTTCTATTCAATTCGATTCGATTGATTCTTTTCGATTCGATTCCATTCGATTATATTCTTTTCGATTCGATTCGATTCTTTTCGATTCGATTCTATTCTTTTCGATTCGATTCGATTCTTTTCGATTGGATTATATTCTTTTCGATTCGATTCGATTCTTTGTGTTTCGATTCGATTCTTTTCGATTTGAGTCAATTCTTTTCAATTCGATTTGATATTCTTCGATTCGATTCTTTTCGATTCGATTCTTTTCGATTCGATTCGTTTCGATTCGATTCTTCGATTCGATTCGATTCGATTCTTTTCGATTCAATACGATTCGATCGATTCTTTTCAATGCGAATCAATTCGATTCCATTCTTTTTGATTCGATTCGATTCGATTCGATTATTTTTATTTATTTTTTTTTTATTTTTACTTATTTATGATAGTCACAGAGAGAAAGAGAGAGAGGGGCAGAGACATAGGCAGTGGGAGAAGCAGGCTCCATGCACCGGGAGCCCGACATGGGATTCGATCCCGGGTCTCCAGGATCGCGCCCTGGGCCAAAGGCAGGCGGTAAACCGCTGCACCACCCAGGGATCCCGATTCGATTCTTTTAGATTTGATTTGATACGATTCTTTTCAATTCGATTTGATTCGATTCGATTCGTTTCGATTCTCTTTGATGTTTTTTGATTCGATCTTTTCAACCGATTTAATTCGATTCGATTCATTTCGATTCGAATGTTTCGATTCTATTCTTTTTAATTCGATTCGATTCGATTCGATTTTTTTCTATTCGCTTCTTTTCGATTCGATTCGATTCGCCTCTTTTCATTTCGATTCTATTCTTTTGATTCGATTTGATTCTTTTCGTTTCGATTAGATTCTCTTCGATTCGATTCTTTTCGATTCAGTTCTTTTCGATTCGGTTCGATTTGATTCTTCTCCATGCGATTCGATTCGATTCTTTTCGATTCGATTCGATAAGATTCTTTTCGTTCGATTCAATTCTGTTCGAATCTATTCCATTCAATTCGATTCGATTATTTTCAGTTCGATTCTTTTTGTTTCGATTCGATTCTGTTCGATTCTTTTCGATTTGATTCGATTCGATCATTTGGATTCAATTTGTTACATTTCGATTCGATTCTTTTCTATTCAGGTCGATTCGATTCTTTTTGATTCAGTTCGATTCAATTCTTTTCAATTCAATTCGATTCGGTTCGATTCTTTTCGATTCGATATGATTCGATTCGATTCAACTCAACTCGATTCTTTTCGATTCGATTTTTTCGATTCGATTCCTTTCAATTCGATTCGATTGGATTCTTTTCGTTTCAATTAGATTCTTTTCGATTTTATTTGATTCGAATCTTATCAATTCGATTCGGTACTGTTCGATTCGATTCTATTCAATTCAATTCGATTGGAATCGATTCTTTTCGATTCAATTCGATTCGATTCGATACGATTCTTTTCGATTGTATTCGATTCGATTCTTTTCGGTTCTCTTCGATTCGATTCTTTTCGATTCAATTCGATATGATTCGATTCTTTTCGATTCCATTCGATACGATTCGATTCTTTTTGATTCAATTCGATATGTATCGATTCTTTTCGATTCCATTCGATTCTTTTCTATTCGATTCGATTCGATTATTTTCGATTCAATTCGGTTCGATTCGATTATTTTCAACTCAATTCGATCGACTCGGTTCAATTATTTTCGATTCGATTCGATTCGATGATTTTCGATTCGATAAGATTACTTTCGATTCGATTATTTTCGATTCGATTTCATTATTTTCAATTCAATTCATTTCGATGTTTTTCGATTCGATTCAATGCGAATCGATTATTTTCTATTAGATTCGCTTCAAGTATTTTCGATTTGATTTGATTCGGTTATTTTCAATTCCATTCGATTCCATTTGATTATTTTCATTTCGATTCGGTGCGATTCGACTCTATTATTTTCGATTCGATTCGTTTCGTATCCATTCGAATCGTTTTGATTCCTTTCGGTTTTCGATTTGAATCGATTCTTTTCTTTTCGATTCGATTCTTCTCTATTCGGTTTGATTTCTTTTATTTGAATCGACTCGATTCTTTTTGATTCAAGTATATAAGATTCGATCCGATTCTTTTTGATTCAAATCGATACGATTCTTTTCGATTTGATTCGATTCGTTTTGATTCGACTCGATTCTTTTCGATTCAATTCTTTTCGATTCAATGAAATACGATTCTATTCGATTCGATTTGATTCTTTTTGATTCGATACGATTCGATTTGATTCTTTTCGATTTGATTCGATTCAACTCGATACTTTTCAAATCGATCATTTCGATCGATTCGATTCGATTCTTTTCATTTCGATTCGATTCTTTTCGATTCGATTCAATTCTTTTCAATTCGATTCGATTCGATTCTTTTCGTTTCGATTTGATTCTCTTCTATTTTATTTGATTCGATTCATTTCAATTAGATTCGATACTGTTCGATTCGATTCTTTTCGATTCAGGTCGATTGGAATCGATTCGATTCTTTCGGTTCTATTCGATTCGATTCGATACGATTCTCTTCGATTCGATTCTTTTCGGTCTGTTCGATTCGATTCTTTTCGATTCAGTTCGATTCGATTCTTTTGGACTCGATTCGATTCTTTGCGCTTTGATATGATTCGATTCGTTTCGACTTTTTTCGATTCGTGTCGATTCGAATCTATTCGATTCTTTTCTATTCAATTCGATTCGATTGATTCTTTTCGATTCGATTCCATTCGATTCTATTCTTTTCGATTCTTTTCGATTCGATACGATTCGATTCGATTCTTTTTGATTCGATTTTTTCGATTCGATTCTTTTCAATTTGATTCGATTCTTTTCAATTTGATTCTTTTCGATTCGATTCGATTCGCCTCTTGTCGTTTCGATTCGATTCTTTTTGATTCGATTCGATTCGATTCTTTTTGTTTCGATTATATTCTCTTCGATTCGATTCTTTTCGATTCGATTCGATTTGATACGATTCGCTTCTTTCGATTCGATTCTTCTCGAATCGATTCAATTCAATTCGATTCTTTTCGATTCGATTCTTTTCGATTTGATTCGATTCGATCATTTGGATTCCACTTGTTACATTTCGATTCGAATCTTTTCGATTCGATTCGATTCAATTCTTTTGGATTTCATTGGATTGAGTTAGATAATTTTTGATTCGATTCGATTCTTTTACCCTAGCTTCGATGTGATTCTACTCGATTCAATTCATTTCGATTCTTCTTGATTCAATTCTTTTCGATTCTTTTTGATTCGGTTTGATTCTTTTCGATTCCATTCGATTCTTTTCGATTCGATTTAATTGTTTTTGAATCCATTTGATTCGATTCGATTATTTTCGATTCGACTCGATTGGATTCGATTCGGTTCGATTATCGATTCGATTCAATTCCAATTATTTTTGATTCGACTCGATTTGATTATTTTTTATTCAATTCGATTCAATTATTTTCGATTCGATGCAATTCGATTCGATTCTTCTCATTTCAATTCAATTCGATTCTTTCGAATTCGATTCGATTCGATTCTTTGTGTTTCGATTCGATCCTTTTCGATTTGAGTCAATTCTTTTCAATTCGATTTGATATTCTTCGATTCAATTCTTTTCGATTCGATTCGATTCGATTCTTTTCGATTCGATTCGATTCCATTCGATTCGATTCTTTTCGATTCAATACGATTCGATCGATTCTTTTCGATGCGAATCAATTCGATTCCATTCTTTTTGATTCGATTCGATTCGATTCTTTTAGATTTGATTTGATACGATTCTTTTCAATTCGATTTGATTCAATTCGATTCGTTTCGATTCGTTTCGATTCTCTTTGATGTTTTTTGATTCGATCTTTTCAACCGATTTAATTCGATTCGATTCATTTCGATTTGATTCGATTCGAATTTTTCGATTCTATTCTTTTCAATTCGATTCTTTTCGATTCGATTCGATTCGATTTTTTTCTATTCGCTTCTTTTCGATTCGATTCGATTCGCCTCTTTTCGTTTCGATTCTATTCTTTTGGATTCGATTTGATTCTTTTCGTTTCGATTAGATTCTCTTCGATTCGATTCTTTTCGATTCAGTTCTTTTCGATTCGGTTCGATTTGATTCTTCTCCATTCGATTCGATTCGATTCTTTTCGATTCGATTCGATAAGATTCTTTTCGTTCGATTCAATTCTATTCGATTCTATTCGATTCGATTCGATTCGATTATTTTCAGTTCGATTCTTTTCGTTTCGATTCGATTCTGCTCGATTCTTTTCGATTTGATTCGATTCGATCATTTGGATTCAATTTGTTACATTTCGATTCGATTCTTTTCTATTCAGTTCGATTCGATTCTTTTTGATTCAGTTCGATTCGATTCTTTTCAAATCGATTCGATTCTTTTCGATTCGATATGATTCGATTCGATTCAACTCAACTCGATTCTTTTCGATTCGATTTTTTCGATTCGATTCCTTTCAATTCGATTCGATTGGATTCTTTTCGTTTCAATTAGATTCTTTTCGATTTTATTTGATTCGAATCTTATCAATTCGATTCGGTACTGTTCGATTCGATTCTTTTCGATTCAGTTCGATTCGATTCTTTTTGATTCGATTCGATTCTTTTCGCTTTGATATGATTCGATTCGTTTCGACTTTTTTCGATTCGTGTCGATTTGAATCTATTCGATTCTTTTCTATTCAATTCGATTCGATTGATTCTTTTCGATTCGATTCCATTCGATTCTATTCTTTTCGATTCGATTCGATTCTTTTCGATTCGATTCGATTCTTTTTGATTCGATTTTTTCGATTCGATTCTTTTCAATTTGATTCGATTCTTTTCAATTTGATTCTTTTCGATTCGATTCGATTCGCCTCTTGTCGTTTCGATTCGATTCTTTTTGATTCGATTCGATTCGATTCTTTTTGTTTCGATTATATTCTCTTCGATTCGATTCTTTTCGATTCGATTCGATTCTTTTCGATTCGATTCTTCTCGAATCGATTCAATTCAATTCGATTCTTTTCCATTCGATTCTTTTCGATTTGATTCGATTCGATCATTTGGATTCCACTTGTTACATTTCGATTCGAATCTTTTCGATTCGATTCGATTCAATTCTTTTGGATTTCATTGGATTGATTTAGATAATTTTTGATTCGATTCGATTTTTTACCCTAGCTTCGATTTGATTCTACTCGATTCAATTCATTTCGATTCTTCTTGATTCAATTCTTTTCGATTCTTTTTGATTCGGTTTGATTCTTTTCGATTCCATTCGATTCTTTTCGATTCGATTTAATTGTTTTTGAATCCATTTGATTCGATTCGATTATTTTCGATTCGACTCGATTGGATTCGATTCGGTTCGATTATCGATTCGATTCAATTCCAATTATTTTTGATTCGACTCGATTTGATTATTTTTTATTCAATTCGATTCAATTATTTTCGATTCGATGCAATTCGATTCGATTCTTCTCATTTCAATTCAATTCGATTCTTTCGAATTCGATTCGATTCGATTCTTTGTGTTTCGATTCGATTCTTTTCGATTTGAGTCAATTCTTTTCAATTCGATTTGATATTCTTCGATTCGATTCTTTTCGATTCGATTCTTTTCGATTCGATTCGTTTCGATTCGATTCTTCGATTCGATTCGATTCGATTCGATTCTTTTCGATTCAATACGATTCGATCGATTCTTTTCAATGCGAATCAATTCGATTCCATTCTTTTTGATTCGATTCGATTCGATTCGATTGTTTTTATTTATTTTTTTTTATTTTTATTTATTTATGATAGTCACAGAGAGAAAGAGAGAGAGGGGCAGAGACATAGGCAGTGGGAGAAGCAGGCTCCATGCACCGGGAGCCCGACATGGGATTCGATCCCGGGTCTCCAGGATCGCGCCCTGGGCCAAAGGCAGGCGGTAAACCGCTGCACCACCCAGGGATCCCGATTCGATTCTTTTAGATTTGATTTGATACGATTCTTTTCAATTCGATTTGATTCGATTCGATTCGTTTCGATTCTCTTTGATGTTTTTTGATTCGATCTTTTCAACCGATTTAATTCGATTCGATTCATTTCGATTCGAATGTTTCGATTCTATTCTTTTTAATTCGATTCCTTTCGATTCGATTCGATTCGATTTTTTTCTATTCGCTTCTTTTCGATTCGATTCGATTCGCCTCTTTTCGTTTCGATTCTATTGTTTTGGATTCGATTTGATTCCTTTCGTTTCGATTAGATTCTCTTCGATTCGATTCTTTTCGATTCAGTTCTTTTCGATTCGGTTCGATTTGATTCTTCTCCATTCGATTCGATTCGATTCGATAAGATTCTTTTCGTTCGATTCAATTCTGTTCGATTCTATTCGATTCGATTCGATTCGATTATTTTCAGTTCGATTCTTTTCGTTTCGATTCGATTCTGCTCGATTCTTTTCGATTTGATTCGATTCGATCATTTGGATTCAATTTGTTACATTTCGATTCGATTCTTTTCTATTCAGGTCGATTCGATTCTTTTTGATTCAGTTCGATTCAATTCTTTTCAACTCAATTCGATTCGGTTCGATTCTTTTCGATTCGATATGATTCGATTCGATTCAACTCAACTCGATTCTTTTCGATTCGATTTTTTCGATTCGATTCCTTTCAATTCGATTCGATTGGATTCTTTTCGTTTCAATTAGATTCTTTTCGATTTTACTTGATTCGAATCTTATCAATTCGATTCGGTACTGTTCGATTCGATTCTATTCAATTCAATTCGATTGGAATCGATTCTTTTCGATTCAATTCGATTTGATTCGATACGATTCTTTTCGATTGTATTCGATTCGATTCTTTTCGGTTCTCTTCGATTCGATTCTTTTCGATTCAATTCGATATGATTCGATTCTTTTCGATTCCATTCGATTCTTTTCTATTCGATTCGATTCGATTATTTTCGATTCAATTCGGTTTGATTCGATTATTTTCAACTCAATTCGATCGACTCGGTTCAATTATTTTCGATTCGATTCGATTCGATTATTTTCGATTCGATAAGATTACTTTCGATTCGATTATTTTCGATTCGATTTCATTATTTTCAATTCAATTCATTTCGATGTTTTTCGATTCGATTCAATGCGAATCAACTATTTTCTATTAGATTCGCTTCAATTATTTTCTTTTTTTTTCTAAATTTTTTATTTATTTATGATAGTCACAGAGAGAGAGAGAGAGGCAGAGATAGGCAGAGGGAGAAGCAAGCTCCAAGCACCGGGAGCCCTATGTGGGATTTGATCCCGGGTCTCCAGGATCGCGCCCTGGGCCAAAGGCAGGCACTAAACCGCTGCCCCTCCCAGGAATCCCCGCTTCAATTATTTTCGATTTGATTTGATTCGGTTATTTTCAATTCGATTCCATTTGATTATTTTCATTTCGGTTCGGTACGATTCGATTCTATTATTTTCGATTCGATTCGTTTCGTATCCATTCGAATCGTTTTGATTCCTTTCGGTTTTCGATTTGAATCGATTCTTTTCTTTTCGATTCGATTCTTTTCTATTCGGTTTGATTTTTTTGATTTGAATCGACTCGATTCTTTTTGATTCAAGTATATAAGATTCGATCCGATTCTTTTCGATTCAAATCGATACGATTCTTTTCGATTTGATTCGATTCGTTTTGATTCGACTCGATTCTTTTCGATTCAATTCTTTTCGATTCAATGAAATACGGTTCTATTCTTTTCGATTCGATTTGATTTGATTCTTTTTGATTCCATACGATTCGATTTGATTCTTTTCGATTTGATTCGATTCAACTCGATACTTTTCAAATCGATCATTTCGATCGATTCGATTCGATTCTTTTCATTTCGATTCGATTCTTTTCGATTTGATTCAATTCTTTTCAATTCGATTCGATTCGATTCTTTTCGTTTCGATTTGATTCTCTTCTATTTTATTTGATTCGATTCATTTCAATTAGATTCGATACTGTTCGATTCGATTCTTTTCGATTCAGGTCGATTGGAATCGATTCGATTCTTTCGGTTCTATTCGATTCGATTCGATACGATTCTCTTCGATTCGATTCTTTTCGGTCTGTTCGATTCGATTCTTTTCGATTCAGTTCGATTCGATTCTTTTGGACTCGATTCGATTCTTTGCGCTTTGATATGATTCGATTCGTTTCGACTTTTTTCGATTCGTGTCGATTCGAATCTATTCGATTCTTTTCTATTCAATTCGATTCGATTGATTCTTTTCGATTCGATTCCATTCGATTCTATTCTTTTCGATTCTTTTCGATTCGATACGATTCGATTCGATTCTTTTTGATTCGATTTTTTCGATTCGATTCTTTTCAATTTGATTCGATTCTTTTCAATTTGATTCTTTTCGATTCGATTCGATTCGCCTCTTGTCGTTTCGATTCGATTCTTTTTGATTCGATTCGATTCGATTCTTTTTGTTTCGATTATATTCTCTTCGATTCGATTCTTTTCGATTCGATTCGATTTGATACGATTCGCTTCTTTTCGATTCGATTCTTCTCGAATCGATTCAATTCAATTCGATTCTTTTCGATTCGATTCTTTTCGATTTGATTCGATTCGATCATTTGGATTCCACTTGTTACATTTCGATTCGAATCTTTTCGATTCGATTCGATTCAATTCTTTTGGATTTCATTGGATTGAGTTAGATAATTTTTGATTCGATTCGATTCTTTTACCCTAGCTTCGATGTGATTCTACTCGATTCAATTCATTTCGATTCTTCTTGATTCAATTCTTTTCGATTCTTTTTGATTCGGTTTGATTCTTTTCGATTCCATTCGATTCTTTTCGATTCGATTTAATTGTTTTTGAATCCATTTGATTCGATTCGATTATTTTCGATTCGACTCGATTGGATTCGATTCGGTTCGATTATCGATTCGATTCAATTCCAATTATTTTTGATTCGACTCGATTTGATTATTTTTTATTCAATTCGATTCAATTATTTTCGATTCGATGCAATTCGATTCGATTCTTCTCATTTCAATTCAATTCGATTCTTTCGAATTCGATTCGATTCGATTCTTTGTGTTTCGATTCGATCCTTTTCGATTTGAGTCAATTCTTTTCAATTCGATTTGATATTCTTCGATTCAATTCTTTTCGATTCGATTCGATTCGATTCTTTTCGATTCGATTCGATTCGATTCGATTCTTTTCGATTCAATACGATTCGATCGATTCTTTTCGATGCGAATCAATTCGATTCCATTCTTTTTGATTCGATTCGATTCGATTCTTTTAGATTTGATTTGATACGATTCTTTTCAATTCGATTTGATTCAATTCGATTCGTTTCGATTCGTTTCGATTCTCTTTGATGTTTTTTGATTCGATCTTTTCAACCGATTTAATTCGATTCGATTCATTTCGATTTGATTCGATTCGAATTTTTCGATTCTATTCTTTTCAATTCGATTCTTTTCGATTCGATTCGATTCGATTTTTTTCTATTCGCTTCTTTTCGATTCGATTCGATTCGCCTCTTTTCGTTTCGATTCTATTCTTTTGGATTCGATTTGATTCTTTTCGTTTCGATTAGATTCTCTTCGATTCGATTCTTTTCGATTCAGTTCTTTTCGATTCGGTTCGATTTGATTCTTCTCCATTCGATTCGATTCGATTCTTTTCGATTCTATTCGATAAGATTCTTTTCGTTCGATTCAATTCTATTCGATTCTATTCGATTCGATTCGATTCGATTATTTTCAGTTCGATTCTTTTCGTTTCGATTCGATTCTGCTCGATTCTTTTCGATTTGATTCGATTCGATCATTTGGATTCAATTTGTTACATTTCGATTCGATTCTTTTCTATTCAGTTCGATTCGATTCTTTTTGATTCAGTTCGATTCGATTCTTTTCAATTCGATTCGATTCTTTTCGATTTGATTCAATTCTTTTCAATTCGATTCGATTCGATTCTTTTCGTTTCGATTTTTTCAATTCGATTCCTTTCAATTCGATTCGATTGGATTCTTTTCGTTTCAATTAGATTCTTTTCGATTTTATTTGATTCGAATCTTATCAATTCGATTCGGTACTGTTCGATTCGATTCTTTTCGATTCAGTTCGATTCGATTCTTTTTGATTCGATTCGATTCTTTTCGCTTTGATATGATTCGATTCGTTTCGACTTTTTTCGATTCGTGTCGATTCGAATCTATTCGATTCTTTTCTATTCAATTCGATTCGATTGATTCTTTTCGATTCGATTCCATTCGATTCTATTCTTTTCAATTCGATTCGATTCTTTTCGATTCGATTCGATTCTTTTTGATTCGATTTTTTCGATTCGATTCTTTTCAATTTGATTCGATTCTTTTCAATTTGATTCTTTTCGATTCGATTCGATTCGCCTCTTGTCGTTTCGATTCGATTCTTTTTGATTCGATTCGATTCGATTCTTTTTGTTTCGATTATATTCTCTTCGATTCGATTCTTTTCGATTCGATTCGATTCTTTTCGATTCGATTCTTCTCGAATCGATTCAATTCAATTCGATTCTTTTCGATTCGATTCTTTTCGATTTGATTCGATTCGATCATTTGGATTCCACTTGTTACATTTCGATTCGAATCTTTTCGATTCGATTCGATTCAATTCTTTTGGATTTCATTGGATTGATTTAGATAATTTTTGATTCGATTCGATTTTTTACCCTAGCTTCGATGTGATTCTACTCGATTCAATTCATTTCGATTCTTCTTGATTCAATTCTTTTCGATTCTTTTTGATTCGGTTTGATTCTTTTCGATTCCATTCGATTCTTTTCGATTCGATTTAATTGTTTTTGAATCCATTTGATTCGATTCGATTATTTTCGATTCGACTCGATTGGATTCGATTCGGTTCGATTATCGATTCGATTCAATTCCAATTATTTTTGATTCGACTCGATTTGATTATTTTTTATTCAATTCGATTCAATTATTTTCGATTCGATGCAATTCGATTCGATTCTTCTCATTTCAATTCAATTCGATTCTTTCGAATTCGATTCGATTCGATTCTTTGTGTTTCGATTCGATTCTTTTCGATTTGAGTCAATTCTTTTCAATTCGATTTGATATTCTTCGATTCGATTCTTTTCGATTCGATTCTTTTCGATTCGATTCGTTTCGATTCGATTCTTCGATTCGATTCGATTCGATTCTTTTCGATTCAATACGATTCGATCGATTCTTTTCAATGCGAATCAATTCGATTCCATTCTTTTTGATTCGATTCGATTCGATTCGATTATTTTTATTTATTTTTTTTTATTTTTACTTATTTATGATAGTCACAGAGAGAAAGAGAGAGAGGGGCAGAGACATAGGCAGTGGGAGAAGCAGGCTCCATGCACCGGGAGCCCGACATGGGATTCGATCCCGGGTCTCCAGGATCGCGCCCTGGGCCAAAGGCAGGCGGTAAACCGCTGCACCACCCAGGGATCCCGATTCGATTCTTTTAGATTTGATTTGATACGATTCTTTTCAATTCGATTTGATTCGATTCGATTCGTTTTGATTCTCTTTGATGTTCTTTGATTCGATCTTTTCAACCGATTTAATTCGATTCGATTCATTTCGATTCGAATGTTTCGATTCTATTCTTTTTAATTCGATTCTTTTCGATTCGATTCGATTCGATTTTTTTCTTTTCGCTTCTTTTCGATTCGATTCGATTCGCCTCTTTTCGTTTCGATTCTATTGTTTTGGATTCGATTTGATTCCTTTCGTTTCGATTAGATTCTCTTCGATTCGATTCTTTTCGATTCAGTTCTTTTCGATTCGGTTCGATTTGATTCTTCTCCATTCGATTCGATTCGATTCGATAAGATTCTTTTCGTTCGATTCAATTCTGTTCGATTCGATTCGATTCGATTCGATTATTTTCAGTTCGATTCTTTTCGTTTCGATTCGATTCTGCTCGATTCTTTTCGATTTGATTCGATTCGATCATTTGGATTCAATTTGTTACATTTCGATTCGATTCTTTTCTATTCAGGTCGATTCGATTCTTTTTGATTCAGTTCGATTCAATTCTTTTCAACTCAATTCGATTCGGTTCGATTCTTTTCGATTCGATATGATTCGATTCGATTCAACTCAACTCGATTCTTTTCGATTCGATTTTTTCGATTCGATTCCTTTCAATTCGATTCGATTGGATTCTTTTCGTTTCAATTAGATTCTTTTCGATTTTACTTGATTCGAATCTTATCAATTCGATTCGGTACTGTTCGATTCGATTCTATTCAATTCAATTCGATTGGAATCGATTCTTTTCGATTCAATTCGATTCGATTCGATACGATTCTTTTCGATTGTATTCGATTCGATTCTTTTCGGTTCTCTTCGATTCGATTCTTTTCGATTCAATTCGATATGATTCGATTCTTTTCGATTCCATTCGATTCTTTTCTATTCGATTCGATTCGATTATTTTCGATTCAATTCGGTTTGATTCGATTATTTTCAACTCAATTCGATCGACTCGGTTCAATTATTTTCGATTCGATTCGATTCGATTATTTTCGATTCGATAAGATTACTTTCGATTCGATTATTTTCGATTCGATTTCATTATTTTCAATTCAATTCATTTCGATGTTTTTCGATTCGATTCAATGCGAATCAACTATTTTCTATTAGATTCGCTTCAATTATTTTCTTTTTTTTTCTAAATTTTTTATTTATTTATGATAGTCACAGAGAGAGAGAGAGAGGCAGAGATAGGCAGAGGGAGAAGCAAGCTCCAAGCACCGGGAGCCCTATGTGGGATTTGATCCCGGGTCTCCAGGATCGCGCCCTGGGCCAAAGGCAGGCACTAAACCGCTGCCCCTCCCAGGAATCCCCGCTTCAATTATTTTCGATTTGATTTGATTCGGTTATTTTCAATTCGATTCCATTTGATTATTTTCATTTCGGTTCGGTACGATTCGATTCTATTATTTTCGATTCGATTCGTTTCGTATCCATTCGAATCGTTTTGATTCCTTTCGGTTTTCGATTTGAATCGATTCTTTTCTTTTCGATTCGATTCTTTTCTATTCGGTTTGATTTTTTTGATTTGAATCGACTCGATTCTTTTTGATTCAAGTATATAAGATTCGATCCGATTCTTTTCGATTCAAATCGATACGATTCTTTTCGATTTGATTCGATTCGTTTTGATTCGACTCGATTCTTTTCGATTCAATTCTTTTCGATTCAATGAAATACGGTTCTATTCTTTTCGATTCGATTTGATTTGATTCTTTTTGATTCCATACGATTCGATTTGATTCTTTTCGATTTGATTCGATTCAACTCGATACTTTTCAAATCGATCATTTCGATCGATTCGATTCGATTCTTTTCATTTCGATTCGATTCTTTTCGATTTGATTCAATTCTTTTCAATTCGATTCGATTCGATTCTTTTCGTTTCGATTTGATTCTCTTCTATTTTATTTGATTCGATTCATTTCAATTAGATTCGATACTGTTCGATTCGATTCTTTTCGATTCAGGTCGATTGGAATCGATTCGATTCTTTCGGTTCTATTCGATTCGATTCGATACGATTCTCTTCGATTCGATTCTTTTCGGTCTGTTCGATTCGATTCTTTTCGATTCAGTTCGATTCGATTCTTTTGGACTCGATTCGATTCTTTGCGCTTTGATATGATTCGATTCGTTTCGACTTTTTTCGATTCGTGTCGATTCGAATCTATTCGATTCTTTTCTATTCAATTCGATTCGATTGATTCTTTTCGATTCGATTCCATTCGATTCTATTCTTTTCGATTCTTTTCGATTCGATACGATTCGATTCGATTCTTTTTGATTCGATTTTTTCGATTCGATTCTTTTCAATTTGATTCGATTCTTTTCAATTTGATTCTTTTCGATTCGATTCGATTCGCCTCTTGTCGTTTCGATTCGATTCTTTTTGATTCGATTCGATTCGATTCTTTTTGTTTCGATTATATTCTCTTCGATTCGATTCTTTTCGATTCGATTCGATTTGATACGATTCGCTTCTTTTCGATTCGATTCTTCTCGAATCGATTCAATTCAATTCGATTCTTTTCGATTCGATTCTTTTCGATTTGATTCGATTCGATCATTTGGATTCCACTTGTTACATTTCGATTCGAATCTTTTCGATTCGATTCGATTCAATTCTTTTGGATTTCATTGGATTGAGTTAGATAATTTTTGATTCGATTCGATTCTTTTACCCTAGCTTCGATGTGATTCTACTCGATTCAATTCATTTCGATTCTTCTTGATTCAATTCTTTTCGATTCTTTTTGATTCGGTTTGATTCTTTTCGATTCCATTCGATTCTTTTCGATTCGATTTAATTGTTTTTGAATCCATTTGATTCGATTCGATTATTTTCGATTCGACTCGATTGGATTCGATTCGGTTCGATTATCGATTCGATTCAATTCCAATTATTTTTGATTCGACTCGATTTGATTATTTTTTATTCAATTCGATTCAATTATTTTCGATTCGATGCAATTCGATTCGATTCTTCTCATTTCAATTCAATTCGATTCTTTCGAATTCGATTCGATTCGATTCTTTGTGTTTCGATTCGATCCTTTTCGATTTGAGTCAATTCTTTTCAATTCGATTTGATATTCTTCGATTCAATTCTTTTCAATTCGATTCGATTCGATTCTTTTCGATTCGATTCGATTCCATTCGATTCGATTCTTTTCGATTCAATACGATTCGATCGATTCTTTTCGATGCGAATCAATTCGATTCCATTCTTTTTGATTCGATTCGATTCGATTCTTTTAGATTTGATTTGATACGATTCTTTTCAATTCGATTTGATTCAATTCGATTCGTTTCGATTCGTTTCGATTCTCTTTGATGTTTTTTGATTCGATCTTTTCAACCGATTTAATTCGATTCGATTCATTTCGATTTGATTCGATTCGAATTTTTCGATTCTATTCTTTTCAATTCGATTCTTTTCGATTCGATTCGATTCGATTTTTTTCTATTCGCTTCTTTTCGATTCGATTCGATTCGCCTCTTTTCGTTTCGATTCTATTCTTTTGGATTCGATTTGATTCTTTTCGTTTCGATTAGATTCTCTTCGATTCGATTCTTTTCGATTCAGTTCTTTTCGATTCGGTTCGATTTGATTCTTCTCCATTCGATTCGATTCGATTCTTTTCGATTCGATTCGATAAGATTCTTTTCGTTCGATTCAATTCTATTCGATTCTATTCGATTCGATTCGATTCGATTATTTTCAGTTCGATTCTTTTCGTTTCGATTCGATTCTGCTCGATTCTTTTCGATTTGATTCGATTCGATCATTTGGATTCAATTTGTTACATTTCGATTCGATTCTTTTCTATTCAGTTCGATTCGATTCTTTTTGATTCAGTTCGATTCGATTCTTTTCAAATCGATTCGATTCTTTTCGATTCGATATGATTCGATTCGATTCAACTCAACTCGATTCTTTTCGATTCGATTTTTTCGATTCGATTCCTTTCAATTCGATTCGATTGGATTCTTTTCGTTTCAATTAGATTCTTTTCGATTTTATTTGATTCGAATCTTATCAATTCGATTCGGTACTGTTCGATTCGATTCTTTTCGATTCAGTTCGATTCGATTCTTTTTGATTCGATTCGATTCTTTTCGCTTTGATATGATTCGATTCGTTTCGACTTTTTTCGATTCGTGTCGATTTGAATCTATTCGATTCTTTTCTATTCAATTCGATTCGATTGATTCTTTTCGATTCGATTCCATTCGATTCTATTCTTTTCGATTCGATTCGATTCTTTTCGATTCGATTCGATTCTTTTTGATTCGATTTTTTCGATTCGATTCTTTTCAATTTGATTCGATTCTTTTCAATTTGATTCTTTTCGATTCGATTCGATTCGCCTCTTGTCGTTTCGATTCGATTCTTTTTGATTCGATTCGATTCGATTCTTTTTGTTTCGATTATATTCTCTTCGATTCGATTCTTTTCGATTCGATTCGATTCTTTTCGATTCGATTCTTCTCGAATCGATTCAATTCAATTCGATTCTTTTCGATTCGATTCTTTTCGATTTGATTCGATTCGATCATTTGGATTCCACTTGTTACATTTCGATTCGAATCTTTTCGATTCGATTCGATTCAATTCTTTTGGATTTCATTGGATTGATTTAGATAATTTTTGATTCGATTCGATTTTTTACCCTAGCTTCGATGTGATTCTACTCGATTCAATTCATTTCGATTCTTCTTGATTCAATTCTTTTCGATTCTTTTTGATTCGGTTTGATTCTTTTCGATTCCATTCGATTCTTTTCGATTCGATTTAATTGTTTTTGAATCCATTTGATTCGATTCGATTATTTTCGATTCGACTCGATTGGATTCGATTCGGTTCGATTATCGATTCGATTCAATTCCAATTATTTTTGATTCGACTCGATTTGATTATTTTTTATTCAATTCGATTCAATTATTTTCGATTCGATGCAATTCGATTCGATTCTTCTCATTTCAATTCAATTCGATTCTTTCGAATTCGATTCGATTCGATTCTTTGTGTTTCGATTCGATTCTTTTCGATTTGAGTCAATTCTTTTCAATTCGATTTGATATTCTTCGATTCGATTCTTTTCGATTCGATTCTTTTCGATTCGATTCGTTTCGATTCGATTCTTCGATTCGATTCGATTCGATTCTTTTCGATTCAATACGATTCGATCGATTCTTTTCAATGCGAATCAATTCGATTCCATTCTTTTTGATTCGATTCGATTCGATTCGATTATTTTTATTTATTTTTTTTATTTTTACTTATTTATGATAGTCACAGAGAGAAAGAGAGAGAGGGGCAGAGACATAGGCAGTGGGAGAAGCAGGCTCCATGCACCGGGAGCCCGACATGGGATTCGATCCCGGGTCTCCAGGATCGCGCCCTGGGCCAAAGGCAGGCGGTAAACCGCTGCACCACCCAGGGATCCCGATTCGATTCTTTTAGATTTGATTTGATACGATTCTTTTCAATTCGATTTGATTCGATTCGATTCGTTTCGATTCTCTTTGATGTTTTTTGATTCGATCTTTTCAACCGATTTAATTCGATTCGATTCATTTCGATTCGAATGTTTCGATTCTATTCTTTTTAATTCGATTCCTTTCGATTCGATTCGATTCGATTTTTTTCTATTCGCTTCTTTTCGATTCGATTCGATTCGCCTCTTTTCGTTTCGATTCTATTGTTTTGGATTCGATTTGATTCCTTTCGTTTCGATTAGATTCTCTTCGATTCGATTCTTTTCGATTCAGTTCTTTTCGATTCGGTTCGATTTGATTCTTCTCCATTCGATTCGATTCGATTCGATAAGATTCTTTTCGTTCGATTCAATTCTGTTCGATTCTATTCGATTCGATTCGATTCGATTATTTTCAGTTCGATTCTTTTCGTTTCGATTCGATTCTGCTCGATTCTTTTCGATTTGATTCGATTCGATCATTTGGATTCAATTTGTTACATTTCGATTCGATTCTTTTCTATTCAGGTCGATTCGATTCTTTTTGATTCAGTTCGATTCAATTCTTTTCAACTCAATTCGATTCGGTTCGATTCTTTTCGATTCGATATGATTCGATTCGATTCAACTCAACTCGATTCTTTTCGATTCGATTTTTTCGATTCGATTCCTTTCAATTCGATTCGATTGGATTCTTTTCGTTTCAATTAGATTCTTTTCGATTTTACTTGATTCGAATCTTATCAATTCGATTCGGTACTGTTCGATTCGATTCTATTCAATTCAATTCGATTGGAATCGATTCTTTTCGATTCAATTCGATTTGATTCGATACGATTCTTTTCGATTGTATTCGATTCGATTCTTTTCGGTTCTCTTCGATTCGATTCTTTTCGATTCAATTCGATATGATTCGATTCTTTTCGATTCCATTCGATTCTTTTCTATTCGATTCGATTCGATTATTTTCGATTCAATTCGGTTTGATTCGATTATTTTCAACTCAATTCGATCGACTCGGTTCAATTATTTTCGATTCGATTCGATTCGATTATTTTCGATTCGATAAGATTACTTTCGATTCGATTATTTTCGATTCGATTTCATTATTTTCAATTCAATTCATTTCGATGTTTTTCGATTCGATTCAATGCGAATCAACTATTTTCTATTAGATTCGCTTCAATTATTTTCTTTTTTTTTCTAAATTTTTTATTTATTTATGATAGTCACAGAGAGAGAGAGAGAGGCAGAGATAGGCAGAGGGAGAAGCAAGCTCCAAGCACCGGGAGCCCTATGTGGGATTTGATCCCGGGTCTCCAGGATCGCGCCCTGGGCCAAAGGCAGGCACTAAACCGCTGCCCCTCCCAGGAATCCCCGCTTCAATTATTTTCGATTTGATTTGATTCGGTTATTTTCAATTCGATTCCATTTGATTATTTTCATTTCGGTTCGGTACGATTCGATTCTATTATTTTCGATTCGATTCGTTTCGTATCCATTCGAATCGTTTTGATTCCTTTCGGTTTTCGATTTGAATCGATTCTTTTCTTTTCGATTCGATTCTTTTCTATTCGGTTTGATTTTTTTGATTTGAATCGACTCGATTCTTTTTGATTCAAGTATATAAGATTCGATCCGATTCTTTTCGATTCAAATCGATACGATTCTTTTCGATTTGATTCGATTCGTTTTGATTCGACTCGATTCTTTTCGATTCAATTCTTTTCGATTCAATGAAATACGGTTCTATTCTTTTCGATTCGATTTGATTTGATTCTTTTTGATTCCATACGATTCGATTTGATTCTTTTCGATTTGATTCGATTCAACTCGATACTTTTCAAATCGATCATTTCGATCGATTCGATTCGATTCTTTTCATTTCGATTCGATTCTTTTCGATTTGATTCAATTCTTTTCAATTCGATTCGATTCGATTCTTTTCGTTTCGATTTGATTCTCTTCTATTTTATTTGATTCGATTCATTTCAATTAGATTCGATACTGTTCGATTCGATTCTTTTCGATTCAGGTCGATTGGAATCGATTCGATTCTTTCGGTTCTATTCGATTCGATTCGATACGATTCTCTTCGATTCGATTCTTTTCGGTCTGTTCGATTCGATTCTTTTCGATTCAGTTCGATTCGATTCTTTTGGACTCGATTCGATTCTTTGCGCTTTGATATGATTCGATTCGTTTCGACTTTTTTCGATTCGTGTCGATTCGAATCTATTCGATTCTTTTCTATTCAATTCGATTCGATTGATTCTTTTCGATTCAATTCCATTCGATTCTATTCTTTTCGATTCTTTTCGATTCGATACGATTCGATTCGATTCTTTTTGATTCGATTTTTTCGATTCGATTCTTTTCAATTTGATTCGATTCTTTTCAATTTGATTCTTTTCGATTCGATTCGATTCGCCTCTTGTCGTTTCGATTCGATTCTTTTGATTCGATTCGATTCGATTCTTTTTGTTTCGATTATATTCTCTTCGATTCGATTCTTTTCGATTCGATTCGATTTGATACGATTCGCTTCTTTTCGATTCGATTCTTCTCGAATCGATTCAATTCAATTCGATTCTTTTCGATTCGATTCTTTTCGATTTGATTCGATTCGATCATTTGGATTCCACTTGTTACATTTCGATTCGAATCTTTTCGATTCGATTCGATTCAATTCTTTTGGATTTCATTGGATTGAGTTAGATAATTTTTGATTCGATTCGATTCTTTTACCCTAGCTTCGATGTGATTCTACTCGATTCAATTCATTTCGATTCTTCTTGATTCAATTCTTTTCGATTCTTTTTGATTCGGTTTGATTCTTTTCGATTCCATTCGATTCTTTTCGATTCGATTTAATTGTTTTTGAATCCATTTGATTCGATTCGATTATTTTCGATTCGACTCGATTGGATTCGATTCGGTTCGATTATCGATTCGATTCAATTCCAATTATTTTTGATTCGACTCGATTTGATTATTTTTTATTCAATTCGATTCAATTATTTTCGATTCGATGCAATTCGATTCGATTCTTCTCATTTCAATTCAATTCGATTCTTTCGAATTCGATTCGATTCGATTCTTTGTGTTTCGATTCGATCCTTTTCGATTTGAGTCAATTCTTTTCAATTCGATTTGATATTCTTCGATTCAATTCTTTCTTTTTTTTTTTTTTTTTTTTTTTTAATTTTTATTTATTTATTATAGTCACAGAGAGAGAGAGAGAGAGAGGCAGAGACACAGGCAGAGGGAGAAGCAGGCTCCATGCACCGGGAGCCCGATGTGGGATTCGATTCCGGGTCTCCAGGATCGTGCCCTGGGCCAAAGGCAGGCGCCAAACCGCTGCGCCACGCAGGGATCCCTTTTTTTTTTTTTTTTTTTTAATTTCGATTCAATTCTTTTCGATTCGATTCGATTTGATTCTTTTCGATTCGATTCGATTCCATTCGATTCGATTCTTTTCGATTCAATACGATTCGATCGATTCTTTTCGATGCGAATCAATTCGATTCCATTCTTTTTGATTCGATTCGATTCGATTCTTTTAGATTTGATTTGATACGATTCTTTTCAATTCGATTTGATTCAATTCGATTCGTTTCGATTCGTTTCGATTCTCTTTGATGTTTTTTGATTCGATCTTTTCAACCGATTTAATTCGATTCGATTCATTTCGATTTGATTCGATTCGAATTTTTCGATTCTATTCTTTTCAATTCGATTCTTTTCGATTCGATTCGATTTTTTTCTATTCGCTTCTTTTCGATTCGATTCGATTCGCCTCTTTTCGTTTCGATTCTATTCTTTTGGATTCGATTTGATTCTTTTCGTTTCGATTAGATTCTCTTCGATTCGATTCTTTTCGATTCAGTTCTTTTCGATTCGGTTCGATTTGATTCTTCTCCATTCGATTCGATTCGATTCTTTTCGATTCGATTCGATAAGATTCTTTTCGTTCGATTCAATTCTATTCGATTCTATTCGATTCGATTCGATTCGATTATTTTCAGTTCGATTCTTTTCGTTTCGATTCGATTCTGCTCGATTCTTTTCGATTTGATTCGATTCGATCATTTGGATTCAATTTGTTACATTTCGATTCGATTCTTTTCTATTCAGTTCGATTCGATTCTTTTTGATTCAGTTCGATTCGATTCTTTTCAATTCGATTCGATTCTTTTCGATTTGATTCAATTCTTTTCAATTCGATTCGATTCGATTCTTTTCGTTTCGATTTTTTCAATTCGATTCCTTTCAATTCGATTCGATTGGATTCTTTTCGTTTCAATTAGATTCTTTTCGATTTTATTTGATTCGAATCTTATCAATTCGATTCGGTACTGTTCGATTCGATTCTTTTCGATTCAGTTCGATTCGATTCTTTTTGATTCGATTCGATTCTTTTCGCTTTGATATGATTCGATTCGTTTCGACTTTTTTCGATTCGTGTCGATTCGAATCTATTCGATTCTTTTCTATTCAATTCGATTCGATTGATTCTTTTCGATTCGATTCCATTCGATTCTATTCTTTTCAATTCGATTCGATTCTTTTCGATTCGATTCGATTCTTTTTGATTCGATTTTTTCGATTCGATTCTTTTCAATTTGATTCGATTCTTTTCAATTTGATTCTTTTCGATTCGATTCGATTCGCCTCTTGTTTCGATTCGATTCTTTTTGATTCGATTCGATTCGATTCTTTTTGTTTCGATTATATTCTCTTCGATTCGATTCTTTTCGATTCGATTCGATTCTTTTCGATTCGATTCTTCTCGAATCGATTCAATTCAATTCGATTCTTTTCGATTCGATTCTTTTCGATTTGATTCGATTCGATCATTTGGATTCCACTTGTTACATTTCGATTCGAATCTTTTCGATTCGATTCGATTCAATTCTTTTGGATTTCATTGGATTGATTTAGATAATTTTTGATTCGATTCGATTTTTTACCCTAGCTTCGATGTGATTCTACTCGATTCAATTCATTTCGATTCTTCTTGATTCAATTCTTTTCGATTCTTTTTGATTCGGTTTGATTCTTTTCGATTCCATTCGATTCTTTTCGATTCGATTTAATTGTTTTTGAATCCATTTGATTCGATTCGATTATTTTCGATTCGACTCGATTGGATTCGATTCGGTTCGATTATCGATTCGATTCAATTCCAATTATTTTTGATTCGACTCGATTTGATTATTTTTTATTCAATTCGATTCAATTATTTTCGATTCGATGCAATTCGATTCGATTCTTCTCATTTCAATTCAATTCGATTCTTTCGAATTCGATTCGATTCGATTCTTTGTGTTTCGATTCGATTCTTTTCGATTTGAGTCAATTCTTTTCAATTCGATTTGATATTCTTCGATTCGATTCTTTTCGATTCGATTCTTTTCGATTCGATTCGTTTCGATTCGATTCTTCGATTCGATTCGATTCGATTCTTTTCGATTCAATACGATTCGATCGATTCTTTTCAATGCGAATCAATTCGATTCCATTCTTTTTGATTCGATTCGATTCGATTCGATTATTTTTATTTATTTTTTTTTATTTTTACTTATTTATGATAGTCACAGAGAGAAAGAGAGAGAGGGGCAGAGACATAGGCAGTGGGAGAAGCAGGCTCCATGCACCGGGAGCCCGACATGGGATTCGATCCCGGGTCTCCAGGATCGCGCCCTGGGCCAAAGGCAGGCGGTAAACCGCTGCACCACCCAGGGATCCCGATTCGATTCTTTTAGATTTGATTTGATACGATTCTTTTCAATTCGATTGATTCGATTCGATTCGTTTCGATTCTCTTTGATGTTTTTTGATTCGATCTTTTCAACCGATTTAATTCGATTCGATTCATTTCGATTCGAATGTTTCGATTCTATTCTTTTAATTCGATTCTTTTCGATTCGATTCGATTCGATTTTTTTCTTTTCGCTTCTTTTCGATTCGATTCGATTCGCCTCTTTTCGTTTCGATTCTATTGTTTTGGATTCGATTTGATTCCTTTCGTTTCGATTAGATTCTCTTCGATTCGATTCTTTTCGATTCAGTTCTTTTCGATTCGGTTCGATTTGATTCTTCTCCATTCGATTCGATTCGATTCGATAAGATTCTTTTCGTTCGATTCAATTCTGTTCGATTCTATTCGATTCGATTCGATTCGATTATTTTCAGTTCGATTCTTTTCGTTTCGATTCGATTCTGCTCGATTCTTTTCGATTTGATTCGATTCGATCATTTGGATTCAATTTGTTACATTTCGATTCGATTCTTTTCTATTCAGTTCGATTCGATTCTTTTTGATTCAGTTCGATTCGATTCTTTTCAATTCGATTCGATTCTTTTCGATTTGATTCAATTCTTTTCAATTCGATTCGATTCGATTCTTTCGTTTCGATTTTTTCAATTCGATTCCTTTCAATTCGATTCGATTGGATTCTTTTCGTTTCAATTAGATTCTTTTCGATTTTATTTGATTCGAATCTTATCAATTCGATTCGGTACTGTTCGATTCGATTCTTTTCGATTCAGTTCGATTCGATTCTTTTTGATTCGATTCGATTCTTTTCGCTTTGATATGATTCGATTCGTTTCGACTTTTTTCGATTCGTGTCGATTCGAATCTATTCGATTCTTTTCTATTCAATTCGATTCGATTGATTCTTTTCGATTCGATTCCATTCGATTCTATTCTTTTCAATTCGATTCGATTCTTTTCGATTCGATTCGATTCTTTTTGATTCGATTTTTTCGATTCGATTCTTTTCAATTTGATTCGATTCTTTTCAATTTGATTCTTTTCGATTCGATTCGATTCGCCTCTTGTCGTTTCGATTCGATTCTTTTTGATTCGATTCGATTCGATTCTTTTTGTTTCGATTATATTCTCTTCGATTCGATTCTTTTCGATTCGATTCGATTCTTTTCGATTCGATTCTTCTCGAATCGATTCAATTCAATTCGATTCTTTTCGATTCGATTCTTTTCGATTTGATTCGATTCGATCATTTGGATTCCACTTGTTACATTTCGATTCGAATCTTTTCGATTCGATTCGATTCAATTCTTTTGGATTTCATTGGATTGATTTAGATAATTTTTGATTCGATTCGATTCTTTTACCCTAGCTTCGATGTGATTCTACTCGATTCAATTCATTTCGATTCTTCTTGATTCAATTCTTTTCGATTCTTTTTGATTCGGTTTGATTCTTTTCGATTCCATTCGATTCTTTTCGATTCGATTTAATTGTTTTTGAATCCATTTGATTCGATTCGATTATTTTCGATTCGACTCGATTGGATTCGATTCGGTTCGATTATCGATTCGATTCAATTCCAATTATTTTTGATTCGACTCGATTTGATTATTTTTTATTCAATTCGATTCAATTATTTTCGATTCGATGCAATTCGATTCGATTCTTCTCATTTCAATTCAATTCGATTCTTTCGAATTCGATTCGATTCGATTCTTTGTGTTTCGATTCGATTCTTTTCGATTTGAGTCAATTCTTTTCAATTCGATTTGATATTCTTCGATTCGATTCTTTTCGATTCGATTCTTTTCGATTCGATTCGTTTCGATTCGATTCTTCGATTCGATTCGATTCGATTCTTTTCGATTCAATACGATTCGATCGATTCTTTTCAATGCGAATCAATTCGATTCCATTCTTTTTGATTCGATTCGATTCGATTCGATTATTTTTATTTATTTTTTTTATTTTTACTTATTTATGATAGTCACAGAGAGAAAGAGAGAGAGGGGCAGAGACATAGGCAGTGGGAGAAGCAGGCTCCATGCACCGGGAGCCCGACATGGGATTCGATCCCGGGTCTCCAGGATCGCGCCCTGGGCCAAAGGCAGGCGGTAAACCGCTGCACCACCCAGGGATCCCGATTCGATTCTTTTAGATTTGATTTGATACGATTCTTTTCAATTCGATTTGATTCGATTCGTTTCGATTCTCTTTGATGTTTTTTGATTCGATCTTTTCAACCGATTTAATTCGATTCGATTCATTTCGATTCGAATGTTTCGATTCTATTCTTTTAATTCGATTCTTTTCGATTCGATTCGATTCGATTTTTTTCTTTTCGCTTCTTTTCGATTCGATTCGATTCGCCTCTTTTCGTTTCGATTCTATTGTTTTGGATTCGATTTGATTCCTTTCGTTTCGATTAGATTCTCTTCGATTCGATTCTTTTCGATTCAGTTCTTTTCGATTCGGTTCGATTTGATTCTTCTCCATTCGATTCGATTCGATTCGATAAGATTCTTTTCGTTCGATTCAATTCTGTTCGATTCTATTCGATTCGATTCGATTCGATTATTTTCAGTTCGATTCTTTTCGTTTCGATTCGATTCTGCTCGATTCTTTTCGATTTGATTCGATTCGATCATTTGGATTCAATTTGTTACATTTCGATTCGATTCTTTTCTATTCAGGTCGATTCGATTCTTTTTGATTCAGTTCGATTCGATTCTTTTCAATTCGATTCGATTCTTTTCGATTTGATTCAATTCTTTTCAATTCGATTCGATTCTTTTCGTTTCGATTTTTTCAATTCGATTCCTTTCAATTCGATTCGATTGGATTCTTTTCGTTTCAATTAGATTCTTTCGATTTTATTTGATTCGAATCTTATCAATTCGATTCGGTACTGTTCGATTCGATTCTTTTCGATTCAGTTCGATTCGATTCTTTTTGATTCGATTCGATTCTTTTCGCTTTGATATGATTCGATTCGTTTCGACTTTTTTCGATTCGTGTCGATTCGAATCTATTCGATTCTTTTCTATTCAATTCGATTCGATTGATTCTTTTCGATTCGATTCCATTCGATTCTATTCTTTTCAATTCGATTCGATTCTTTTCGATTCGATTCGATTCTTTTTGATTCGATTTTTTCGATTCGATTCTTTTCAATTTGATTCGATTCTTTTCAATTTGATTCTTTTCGATTCGATTCGATTCGCCTCTTGTCGTTTCGATTCGATTCTTTTTGATTCGATTCGATTCGATTCTTTTTGTTTCGATTATATTCTCTTCGATTCGATTCTTTTCGATTCGATTCGATTCTTTTCGATTCGATTCTTCTCGAATCGATTCAATTCAATTCGATTCTTTTCGATTCGATTCTTTTCGATTTGATTCGATTCGATCATTTGGATTCCACTTGTTACATTTCGATTCGAATCTTTTCGATTCGATTCGATTCAATTCTTTTGGATTTCATTGGATTGATTTAGATAATTTTTGATTCGATTCGATTCTTTTACCCTAGCTTCGATTTGATTCTACTCGATTCAATTCATTTCGATTCTTCTTGATTCAATTCTTTTCGATTCTTTTTGATTCGGTTTGATTCTTTCGATTCAATTCGATTCTTTTCGATTCGATTTAATTGTTTTGAATCCATTTGATTCGATTCGATTATTTTCGATTCGACTCGATTGGATTCGATTCGGTTCGATTATCGATTCGATTCAATTCCAATTATTTTTGATTCGACTCGATTTGATTATTTTTTATTCAATTCGATTCAATTATTTTCGATTCGATGCAATTCGATTCGATTCTTCTCATTTCAATTCAATTCGATTCTTTCGAATTCGATTCGATTCGATTCTTTTCGATTTGAGTCAATTCTTTTCAATTCGATTTGATATTCTTCGATTCAATTCTTTTCGATTCGATTCGATTCGATTCTTTTCGATTCTTTTCGATTCGATTCGATTCCATTCGATTCGATTCTTCGATTCGATTCGATTCTTTTCGATTCATTACGATTCGATCGATTCTTTTCGATACGAATAATTCCGATTCCATTCTTTTGATTCGATCGATTCGATTCTTTTAGATTTGATTTGATACGATTCTTTTCAATTGGATTTGATTCGATTCGATTCGTTTCGATTCTCTTTGATGTTTTTTGATTCGATCTTTTCAACCGATTTAATTCGATTCGATTCATTTCGATTTGATTCGATTCGAATTTTCGATTCTATTCTTTTCAATTCGATTCTTTTCGATTCGATTCGATTCGATTTTTTTCTATTCGCTTCTTTTCGATTCGATTCGATTCGCCTCTTTTCGTTTCGATTCTATTCTTTTGGATTCGATTTGATTCTTTTCGTTTCGATTAGATTCTCTTCGATTCGATTCTTTCGATTCAGTTCTTTTCGATTCGGTTCGATTTGATTCTTCTCCATTCGATTCGATTCGATTCTTTTCGATTCGATTCGATAGATTCTTTTCGTTCGATTCAATTCTGTTCGATTCTATTCGATTCGATTCGAATAGATTCGATTATTTTCAGTTCGATTCTTTTCGTTTCCATTCGATTCTTTTCGATTTGATTCGATTCGATCATTGGATTCAATTTGTTACATTTCGATTCGATTCTTTTCTATTCAGTTCGATTCGATTCTTTTCGATTCAGTTCGATTCGATTCTTTTCAATTCAATTCGATTCGATTCGATTCTTTTCGATTCAACTCAACTCGATTCTTTCGATTCGATTTTTTCAATTCGATTCGATTGGATTCTTTTCGTTTCAATTAGATCGATTCGATTTCATTATTTTCAATTCAATTCATTTCGATGTTTTTCGATTCGATTCAATGCGAATCGATTATTTTCTATTAGATTCGCTTCAATTATTTTCGATTTGATTTGATTCGGTTATTTCAATTCGATTCATTTGATTATTTTCATTTCGATTCGGTGCGATTCCATTCCATTATTTTCGATTCGATTCGTTCGTATCCATTCGAATCGTTTTGATTCCTTTCGGTTTTCGATTTGAATCGATTCTTTTCTTTTCGATTCGATGTTTTCTATTCGGTTTGATTTTTTTGATTTGAATCGACTCGATTCTTTTTGATTCAAGTATATAAGATTCGATCCGATTCTTTTCGATTCAAATCGATACGATTCTTTTCGATTTGATTCGATTCGTTGGATTCGACTCGATTCTTTTCGATTCAATTCTTTTCGATTCAATGAAATACGATTCTATTCTTTTCTATTTTTTTAATTTTTATTTATTTATGATAGTCACAGAGAGAAAGAGAGAGAGGCAGAGGGATTCAGGCTCCATTCAGGGAGAATTCGATCCGGGTCTCCAGGATCGCATGCCCCCGATTCGATGGATTCGATTCGATTCCCTCCGGATTCGATTCGATTCGATTCGATTCGATTCTGATTCGGCGATTCGATTCTTTTCAATTCGATTCGATTCGATTCTTTTCGATTCGCCCGATTCGAATTCGATTCGAATTCTTCTTTTCGATTCGGATTGATTCGATTCGATTCTTTCGATTCATTCGATTCGATTCGATTCGATTCGATTCTTTTCGATTTTCGATTCGATTCTTTTGATTCGATTCGATTCGATTCGATTCGTTTCGATTTGATTCGATTCGAATCTCGATTCTTTTCGATTCGATTGATTCTTTTCGATTCGATTCTTCGATTCGATTCTTTTCGATTCGATTCGATTCGATTCGATTCGATTCGATTCGATTCGATTCTTTTCAATTCGATTCGATTCGATTCTTTTCGATTCGATTCGATTCTTTCGTTTCGATTCGATTCTTTGATTCGATGATTCGATTCTTTTCGATTCGATTCTTTCGATTCGATTCGATTCGATTTTCGATTCGATCGATTCGATTCGATTCGATTCATTTTCTTTTCGATTCGATTCTTTTCGATTCGATTCGATCATTTTGGATTCGATTCGATTCGATTTTTCTTTGATTCGATTCGATTCATTTCGATTCGATTCCATTCCATTATTTTCGATTCGATTCGTTCGTATCCATCGAATCGTTTTGATTCGTTTTCGATTTGATTCGATTCTTTTCGATTCGATTGTTTTCTATTCGATTCGACTCGATTCTTTTTGATTCGTGATTCGATCGATTCTTTTCGATTCAGATACGATTCGATTCGATTCGATTCGTTTGATTTCGATTCTTTTCGATTCGAAATCGATTCATTCTTTTCTATTTAATTCGATTCGATCCATTGTGGGATTCGATTCGGATCGTCCATTCGATTCTATTCTTTTCGATTCGATTTGATTTGATTCTTTTTGATTCGATACGATTCGATTTGATTCTTTTCGATTTGATTCGATTCGATACTTTTCAATTCGATCATTTCGATCGATTCGATTCGATTCTTTTCATTTCATTCGATTCGATTCTTTTTGATTCGATTCAATTCTTTTCAATTCGATTCGATTCGATCTTTTCGTTTCGATTTGATTCTCTTCTATTTTATTTGATTCGATTCATTTCAATTAGATTCGATACTGTTCGATTCGATTCTTTTCGATTCAGGTCGATTGGAATCGATTCGATTCTTTCGGTTCCATTCGATTCGATTCGATACGATTCTCTTCGATTCGATTCTTTTCGATTCAGTTCGATTCGATTCTTTTTGATTCGATTCGATTCTTTTCGCTTTGATATGATTCGATTCGTTTCGACTTTTTTCGATTCGTGTCGATTCGAATCTATTCGATTCTTTTCTATTCAATTCGATTCGATTGATTCTTTTCGATTCGATTCCATTCGATTCGATTCTTTTCGATTCGATACGATTCGATTCGATTCTTTTTGATTCCATTTTTTCGATTCGATTCTTTTCAATTCGATTCGATTCTTTTCAATTTGATTCTTTCAATTCGATTCGATTCGCCTCTTGTCGTTCGATTCGATTCTTTTTGATTACGATTCGATTCGATTCTTTTCGTTTCGATTATATTCTCTTCGATTCGATTCGATTCGATTCTTTTCGATTCGATTCTTCTCGAATCGATTCAATTCGATTCTTTTCGATTCGATTCTTTTCGATTTGATTCGATTCGATCATTTGGATTCCACTTGTTACATTTCGATTCGAATCTTTTCGATTCGATTCGATTCAATTCTTTTGGATTTCATTGGATTGATTTAGATAATTTTTGATTCGATTCGATTCTTTTACCCTAGCTTCGATTTGATTCTACTCGATTCAATTCATTTCGATTCTTCTTGATTCAATTCTTTTCGATTCTTTTTGATTCGGTTTGATTCTTTTCGATTCAATTCGATTCTTTTCGATTCGATTCGATTTAATTGTTTTTGAATCCATTTGATTCGATTCGATTATTTTCGATTCGACTCGATTTGATTCGATTCGGTTCGATTATCGATTCGATTCAATTCCAATTATTTTTGATTCGACTCGATTTGATTATTTTTATTCAATTCGATTCAATTATTTTCGATTCGATGCAATTCGATTCGATTCTTCTCATTTCAATTCAATTCGATTCTTTCGAATTCGATTCGATTCGATTCTTTTCGATTTGAGTCAATTCTTTTCAATTCGATTTGATATTCTTCGATTCAATTCTTTTCGATTCGATTCGATTCGATTCTTTTCGATTCTTTTCGATTCGATTCGATTCCATTCGATTCGATTCTTCGATTCGATTCGATTCGATTCTTTTCGATTCATTACGATTCGATCGATTCTTTTCGATACGAATCAATTCGATTCCATTCTTTTGATTCGATTCGATTCGATTCTTTTAGATTTGATTTGATACGATTCTTTTCAATTGGATTTGATTCGATTCGATTCGTTTCGATTCTCTTTGATGTTTTTTGATTCGATCTTTTCAACCGATTTAATTCGATTCGATTCATTTCGATTTGATTCGATTCGAATTTTTCGATTCTATTCTTTTCAATTCGATTCTTTTCGATTCGATTCGATTCGATTTTTTTCTATTCGCTTCTTTTCGATTCGATTCGATTCGCCTCTTTTCGTTTCGATTCTATTCTTTTGGATTCGATTTGATTCTTTTCGTTTCGATTAGATTCTCTTCGATTCGATTCTTTTCGATTCAGTTCTTTTCGATTCGGTTCGATTTGATTCTTCTCCATTCGATTCGATTCGATTCTTTTCGATTCGATTCGATAAGATTCTTTTCGTTCGATTCAATTCTGTTCGATTCTATTCGATTCGATTCGAATAGATTCGATTATTTTCAGTTCGATTCTTTTCGTTTCCATTCGATTCTTTTCGATTTGATTCGATTCGATCATTTGGATTCAATTTGTTACATTTCGATTCGATTCTTTTCTATTCAGTTCGATTCGATTCTTTTCGATTCAGTTCGATTCGATTCTTTTCAATTCAATTCGATTCGATTCGATTCTTTTCGATTCAACTCAACTCGATTCTTTTCGATTCGATTTTTTTCAATTCGATTCGATTGGATTCTTTTCGTTTCAATTAGATCGATTCGATTTCATTATTTTCAATTCAATTCATTTCGATGTTTTTCGATTCGATTCAATGCGAATCGATTATTTTCTATTAGATTCGCTTCAATTATTTTCGATTTGATTTGATTCGGTTATTTTCAATTCGATTCCATTTGATTATTTTCATTTCGATTCGGTGCGATTCCATTCCATTATTTTCGATTCGATTCGTTTCGTATCCATTCGAATCGTTTTGATTCCTTTCGGTTTTCGATTTGAATCGATTCTTTTCTTTTCGATTCGATTGTTTTCTATTCGGTTTGATTTTTTTGATTTGAATCGACTCGATTCTTTTTGATTCAAGTATATAAGATTCGATCCGATTCTTTTCGATTCAAATCGATACGATTCTTTTCGATTTGATTCGATTCGTTTGGATTCGACTCGATTCTTTTCGATTCAATTCTTTTCGATTCAATGAAATACGATTCTATTCTTTTCTATTTTTTTTATTTTTATTTATTTATGATAGTCACAGAGAGAAGAGAGAGAGGCAGAGACACAGGCAGAGGGAGAAGCAGGCTCCATGCACCGGGAGCCCGATGTGGGATTCGATCCCGGGTCTCCAGGATCGTGCCCTGAGCCAAAGGCAGGCGCCAAACCGCTGCGCCACCCAGGGATCCCGATTCTATTCTTTTCGATTCGATTTGATTTGATTCTTTTTGATTCGATACGATTCGATTTGATTCTTTTCGATTTGATTCGATTCAACTCGATACTTTTCAATTCGATCATTTCGATCGATTCGATTCGATTCTTTTCATTTCGATTCGATTCTTTTCGATTCGATTCAATTCTTTTCAATTCGATTCGATTCGATTCTTTTCGTTTCGATTTGATTCTCTTCTATTTTATTTGATTCGATTCATTTCAATTAGATTCGATACTGTTCGATTCGATTCTTTTCGATTCAGGTCGATTGGAATCGATTCGATTCTTTCGGTTCCATTCGATTCGATTCGATACGATTCTCTTCGATTCGATTCTTTTCGATTCAGTTCGATTCGATTCTTTTTGATTCGATTCGATTCTTTTCGCTTTGATATGATTCGATTCGTTTCGACTTTTTTCGATTCGTGTCGATTCGAATCTATTCGATTCTTTTCTATTCAATTCGATTCGATTGATTCTTTTCGATTCGATTCCATTCGATTCGATTCTTTTCGATTCGATACGATTCGATTCGATTCTTTTGATTCCATTTTTTCGATTCGATTCTTTTCAATTCGATTCGATTCTTTTCAATTTGATTCTTTTCAATTCGATTCGATTCGCCTCTTGTCGTTTCGATTCGATTCTTTTTGATACGATTCGATTCGATTCTTTTCGTTTCGATTATATTCTCTTCGATTCGATTCGATTCGACACGATTCGATTCTTTTCGATTCGATTCTTCTCGAATCGATTCAATTCGATTCTTTTCGATTCGATTCTTTTCGATTTGATTCGATTCGATCATTTGGATTCCACTTGTTACATTTCGATTCAAATCTTTTCTTTAACTCTTTTTTTTTTTATTTTTTATTTATTTATGATAGTCATACAGAGAGAGAGAGAGGCAGAGACACAGGCAGAGGGAGAAGCAGGCTCCATGCACCGGGAGCCCGATGTGGGATTCGATCCCGGGTCTCCAGGATCGCGCCCTGGGCCCAAGGGCAGGCGCCAAACCGCTGCGCCACCCAGGGGATCCCTCGATTCGAATCTTTTCGATTCGATTCGATTCAATTCTTTGGATTTCATTGGATTGATTTAGATAATTTTTGATTCAATTCGATTCTTTTACCCTAGCTTCGATTTGATTCTACTCGATTCAATTCATTTCGATTCTTCTTGATTCAATTCTTTTCGATTCTTTTTGATTCGGTTTGATTCTTTTCGATTCAATTCGATTCTTTTCGATTCGATTCGATTTAATTGTTTTTGAATCCATTTGATTCGATTCGATTATTTTCGATTCGACTCGATTTGATTCGATTCGGTTCGATTATCGATTCGATTCAATTCCAATTATTTTTGATTCGACTCGATTTGATTATTTTTTATTCAATTCGATTCAATTATTTTCGATTCGATGCAATTCGATTCGATTCTTCTCATTTCAATTCAATTCGATTCTTTCGAATTCGATTCGATTCGATTCTTTTCGATTTGAGTCAATTCTTTTCAATTCGATTTGATATTCTTCGATTCAATTCTTTTCGATTCGATTCGATTCGATTCTTTTCGATTCTTTTCGATTCGATTCGATTCCATTCGATTCGATTCTTCGATTCGATTCGATTCGATTCTTTTCGATTCATTACGATTCGATCGATTCTTTTCGATACGAATCAATTCGATTCCATTCTTTTTGATTCGATTCGATTCGATTCTTTTAGATTTGATTTGATACGATTCTTTTCAATTGGATTTGATTCGATTCGATTCGTTTCGATTCTCTTTGATGTTTTTTGATTCGATCTTTTCAACCGATTAATTCGATTCGATTCATTTCGATTTGATTCGATTCGAATTTTTCGATTCTATTCTTTTCAATTCGATTCTTTTCGATTCGATTCGATTCGATTTTTTTCTATTCGCTTCTTTTCGATTCGATTCGATTCGCCTCTTTTCGTTTCGATTCTATTCTTTTGGATTCGATTTGATTCTTTTCGTTTCGATTAGATTCTCTTCGATTCGATTCTTTTCGATTCAGTTCTTTTCGATTCGGTTCGATTTGATTCTTCTCCATTCGATTCGATTCGATTCTTTTCGATTCGATTCGATAAGATTCTTTTCGTTCGATTCAATTCTGTTCGATTCTATTCGATTCGATTCGAATAGATTCGATTATTTTCAGTTCGATTCTTTTCGTTTCCATTCGATTCTTTTCGATTTGATTCGATTCGATCATTTGGATTCAATTTGTTACATTTCGATTCGATTCTTTTCTATTCAGTTCGATTCGATTCTTTTCGATTCAGTTCGATTCGATTCTTTTCAATTCAATTCGATTCGATTCGATTCTTTTCGATTCAACTCAACTCGATTCTTTTCGATTCGATTTTTTCAATTCGATTCGATTGGATTCTTTTCGTTTCAATTAGATCGATTCGATTTCATTATTTTCAATTCAATTCATTTCGATGTTTTTCGATTCGATTCAATGCGAATCGATTATTTTCTATTAGATTCGCTTCAATTATTTTCGATTTGATTTGATTCGGTTATTTTCAATTCGATTCCATTTGATTATTTTCATTTCGATTCGGTGCGATTCCATTCCATTATTTTCGATTCGATTCGTTTCGTATCCATTCGAATCGTTTTGATTCCTTTCGGTTTTCGATTTGAATCGATTCTTTTCTTTTCGATTCGATTGTTTTCTATTCGGTTTGATTTTTTTGATTTGAATCGACTCGATTCTTTTTGATTCAAGTATATAAGATTCGATCCGATTCTTTTCGATTCAAATCGATACGATTCTTTTCGATTTGATTCGATTCGTTTGGATTCGACTCGATTCTTTTCGATTCAATTCTTTTCGATTCAATGAAATACGATTCTATTCTTTTCTATTTTTTTAATTTTTATTTATTTATGATAGTCACAGAGAGAAAGAGAGAGAGGCAGAGACACAGGCAGAGGGAGAAGCAGGCTCCATGCACCGGGAGCCCGATGTGGGATTCGATCCCGGGTCTCCAGGATCGTGCCCTGGGCCAAAGGCAGGCGCCAAACCGCTGCGCCACCCAGGGATCCCGATTCTATTCTTTTCGATTCGATTTGATTTGATTCTTTTTGATTCGATACGATTCGATTTGATTCTTTTCGATTTGATTCGATTCAACTCGATACTTTTCAATTCGATCATTTCGATCGATTCGATTCGATTCTTTTCATTTCGATTCGATTCTTTTCGATTCGATTCAATTCTTTTCAATTCGATTCGATTCGATTCTTTTCGTTTCGATTTGATTCTCTTCTATTTTATTTGATTCGATTCATTTCAATTAGATTCGATACTGTTCGATTCGATTCTTTTCGATTCAGGTCGATTGGAATCGATTCGATTCTTTCGGTTCCATTCGATTCGATTCGATACGATTCTCTTCGATTCGATTCTTTTCGATTCAGTTCGATTCGATTCTTTTTGATTCGATTCGATTCTTTTCGCTTTGATATGATTCGATTCGTTTCGACTTTTTTCGATTCGTGTCGATTCGAATCTATTCTATTCTTTTCTATTCAATTCGATTCGATTGATTCTTTTCGATTCGATTCCATTCGATTCTATTCTTTTCGATTCGATACGATTCGATTCGATTCTTTTTGATTCCATTTTTTCGATTCGATTCTTTTCAATTCGATTCGATTCTTTTCAATTTGATTCTTTTCGATTCGATTCGATTCGCCTCTTGTCGTTTCGATTCGATTCTTTTTGATTCGATTCGATTCGATTCTTTTCGTTTCGATTATATTCTCTTCGATTCGATTCGATTCGACACGATTCGATTCTTTTCGATTCGATTCTTCTCGAATCGATTCAATTCGATTCTTTTCGATTCGATTCTTTTCGATTTGATTCGATTCGATCATTTGGATTCCACTTGTTACATTTCGATTCGAATCTTTTCGATTCGATTCGATTCAATTCTTTTGGATTTCATTGGATTGATTTAGATAATTTTGATTCGATTCGATTCTTTTACCCTAGCTTCGATTTGATTCTACTCGATTCAATTCATTTCGATTCTTCTTGATTCAATTCTTTTCGATTCTTTTTGATTCGGTTTGATTCTTTTCGATTCAATTCGATTCTTTTCGATTCGATTCGATTTAATTGTTTTTGAATCCATTTGATTCGATTCGATTATTTTCGATTCGACTCGATTTGATTCGATTCGGTTCGATTATCGATTCGATTCAATTCCAATTATTTTTGATTCGACTCGATTTGATTATTTTTTATTCAATTCGATTCAATTATTTTCGATTCGATGCAATTCGATTCGATTCTTCTCATTTCAATTCAATTCGATTCTTTCGAATTCGATTCGATTCGATTCTTTTCGATTTGAGTCAATTCTTTTCAATTCGATTTGATATTCTTCGATTCAATTCTTTTCGATTCGATTCGATTCGATTCTTTTCGATTCTTTTCGATTCGATTCGATTCCATTCGATTCGATTCTTCGATTCGATTCGATTCGATTCTTTTCGATTCATTACGATTCGATCGATTCTTTTCGATACGAATCAATTCGATTCCATTCTTTTTGATTCGATTCGATTCGATTCTTTTAGATTTGATTTGATACGATTCTTTTCAATTGGATTTGATTCGATTCGATTCGTTTCGATTCTCTTTGATGGTTTTTGATTCGATCTTTTCAACCGATTTAATTCGATTCGATTCATTTCGATTTGATTCGATTCGAATTTTTCGATTCTATTCTTTTCAATTCGATTCTTTTCGATTCGATTCGATTCGATTTTTTTCTATTCGCTTCTTTCGATTCGATTCGATTCGCCTCTTTTCGTTTCGATTCTATTCTTTTGGATTCGATTTGATTCTTTTCGTTTCGATTAGATTCTCTTCGATTCGATTCTTTTCGATTCAGTTCTTTTCGATTCGGTTCGATTTGATTCTTCTCCATTCGATTCGATTCGATTCTTTTCGATTCGATTCGATAAGATTCTTTTCGTTCGATTCAATTCTGTTCGATTCTATTCGATTCGATTCGAATAGATTCGATTATTTTCAGTTCGATTCTTTTCGTTTCCATTCGATTCTTTTCGATTTGATTCGATTCGATCATTTGGATTCAATTTGTTACATTTCGATTCGATTCTTTTCTATTCAGTTCGATTCGATTCTTTTCGATTCAGTTCGATTCGATTCTTTTCAATTCAATTCGATTCGATTCGATTCTTTTCGATTCAACTCAACTCGATTCTTTTCGATTCGATTTTTTCAATTCGATTCGATTGGATTCTTTTCGTTTCAATTAGATCGATTCGATTTCATTATTTTCAATTCAATTCATTTCGATGTTTTTCGATTCGATTCAATGCGAATCGATTATTTTCTATTAGATTCGCTTCAATTATTTTCGATTTGATTTGATTCGGTTATTTTCAATTCGATTCCATTTGATTATTTTCATTTCGATTCGGTGCGATTCCATTCCATTATTTTCGATTCGATTCGTTTCGTATCCATTCGAATCGTTTTGATTCCTTTCGGTTTTCGATTTGAATCGATTCTTTTCTTTTCGATTCGATTGTTTTCTATTCGGTTTGATTTTTTTGATTTGAATCGACTCGATTCTTTTTGATTCAAGTATATAAGATTCGATCCGATTCTTTTCGATTCAAATCGATACGATTCTTTTCGATTTGATTCGATTCGTTTGGATTCGACTCGATTCTTTTCGATTCAATTCTTTTCGATTCAATGAAATACGATTCTATTCTTTTCTATTTTTTTAATTTTTATTTATTTATGATAGTCACAGAGAGAGAGAGAGAGAGGCAGAGACACAGGCAGAGGGAGAAGCAGGCTCCATGCACCGGGAGCCCGATGTGGGATTCGATCCCGGGTCTCCAGGATCGTGCCCTGGGCCAAAGGCAGGCGCCAAACCGCTGCGCCACCCAGGGATCCCGATTCTATTCTTTTCGATTCGATTTGATTTGATTCTTTTTGATTCGATACGATTCGATTTGATTCTTTTCGATTTGATTCGATTCAACTCGATACTTTTCAATTCGATCATTTCGATCGATTCGATTCGATTCTTTTCATTTCGATTCGATTCTTTTCGATTCGATTCAATTCTTTTCAATTCGATTCGATTCGATTCTTTTCGTTTCGATTTGATTCTCTTCTATTTTATTTGATTCGATTCATTTCAATTAGATTCGATACTGTTCGATTCGATTCTTTTCGATTCAGGTCGATTGGAATCGATTCGATTCTTTCGGTTCCATTCGATTCGATTCGATACGATTCTCTTCGATTCGATTCTTTTCGATTCAGTTCGATTCGATTCTTTTTGATTCGATTCGATTCTTTTCGCTTTGATATGATTCGATTCGTTTCGACTTTTTTCGATTCGTGTCGATTCGAATCTATTCTATTCTTTTCTATTCAATTCGATTCGATTGATTCTTTTCGATTCGATTCCATTCGATTCTATTCTTTTCGATTCGATACGATTCGATTCGATTCTTTTTGATTCCATTTTTTCGATTCGATTCTTTTCAATTCGATTCGATTCTTTTCAATTTGATTCTTTTCGATTCGATTCGATTCGCCTCTTGTCGTTTCGATTCGATTCTTTTTGATTCGATTCGATTCGATTCTTTTCGTTTCGATTATATTCTCTTCGATTCGATTCGATTCGACACGATTCGATTCTTTTCGATTCGATTCTTCTCGAATCGATTCAATTCGATTCTTTTCGATTCGATTCTTTTCGATTTGATTCGATTCGATCATTTGGATTCCACTTGTTACATTTCGATTCGAATCTTTTCGATTCGATTCGATTCAATTCTTTTGGATTTCATTGGATTGATTTAGATAATTTTTGATTCGATTCGATTCTTTTACCCTAGCTTCGATTTGATTCTACTCGATTCAATTCATTTCGATTCTTCTTGATTCAATTCTTTTCGATTCTTTTTGATTCGGTTTGATTCTTTTCGATTCAATTCGATTCTTTTCGATTCGATTCGATTTAATTGTTTTTGAATCCATTTGATTCGATTCGATTATTTTCGATTCGACTCGATTTGATTCGATTCGGTTCGATTATCGATTCGATTCAATTCCAATTATTTTTGATTCGACTCGATTTGATTATTTTTTATTCAATTCGATTCAATTATTTTCGATTCGATGCAATTCGATTCGATTCTTCTCATTTCAATTCAATTCGATTCTTTCGAATTCGATTCGATTCGATTCGATTCGATTCTTTCGATTTGAGTCAATTCTTTTCAATTCGATTTGATATTCTTCGATTCAATTCTTTCGATTCGATTCGATTCGATTCTTTTCGATTCTTTTCGATTCGATTCGATTCCATTCGATTCGATTCTTCGATTCGATTCGATTCGATTCTTTTCGATTCATTACGATTCGATCGATTCTTTTCGATACGAATCAATTCGATTCCATTCTTTTTGATTCGATTCGATTCGATTCTTTTAGATTTGATTTGATACGATTCTTTTCAATTGGATTTGATTCGATTCGATTCGTTTCGATTCTCTTTGATGGTTTTTGATTCGATCTTTTCAACCGATTTAATTCGATTCGATTCATTTCGATTTGATTCGATTCGAATTTTTCGATTCTATTCTTTTCAATTCGATTCTTTTCGATTCGATTCGATTCGATTTTTTTCTATTCGCTTCTTTTCGATTCGATTCGATTCGCCTCTTTTCGTTTCGATTCTATTCTTTTGGATTCGATTTGATTCTTTTCGTTTCGATTAGATTCTCTTCGATTCGATTCTTTTCGATTCAGTTCTTTTCGATTCGGTTCGATTTGATTCTTCTCCATTCGATTCGATTCGATTCTTTTCGATTCGATTCGATAAGATTCTTTTCGTTCGATTCAATTCTGTTCGATTCTATTCGATTCGATTCGAATAGATTCGATTATTTTCAGTTCGATTCTTTTCGTTTCCATTCGATTCTTTTCGATTTGATTCGATTCGATCATTTGGATTCAATTTGTTACATTTCGATTCGATTCTTTTCTATTCAGTTCGATTCGATTCTTTTCGATTCAGTTCGATTCGATTCTTTTCAATTCAATTCGATTCGATTCGATTCTTTTCGATTCAACTCAACTCGATTCTTTTCGATTCGATTTTTTCAATTCGATTCGATTGGATTCTTTTCGTTTCAATTAGATCGATTCGATTTCATTATTTTCAATTCAATTCATTTCGATGTTTTTCGATTCGATTCAATGCGAATCGATTATTTTCTATTAGATTCGCTTCAATTATTTTCGATTTGATTTGATTCGGTTATTTTCAATTCGATTCCATTTGATTATTTTCATTTCGATTCGGTGCGATTCCATTCTATTATTTTCGATTCGATTCGTTTCGTATCCATTCGAATCGTTTTGATTCCTTTCGGTTTTCGATTTGAATCGATTCTTTTCTTTTCGATTCGATTGTTTTCTATTCGGTTTGATTTTTTTGATTTGAATCGACTCGATTCTTTTTGATTCAAGTATATAAGATTCGATCCGATTCTTTTCGATTCAAATCGATACGATTCTTTTCGATTTGATTCGATTCGTTTGGATTCGACTCGATTCTTTTCGATTCAATTCTTTTCGATTCAATGAAATACGATTCTATTCTTTTCTATTTTTTTAATTTTTATTTATTTATGATAGTCACAGAGAGAGAGAGAGAGAGGCAGAGACACAGGCAGAGGGAGAAGCAGGCTCCATGCACCGGGAGCCCGATGTGGGATTCGATCCCGGGTCCCCAGGATCGTGCCCTGGGCCAAAGGCAGGCGCCAAACCGCTGCGCCACCCAGGGATCCCGATTCTATTCTTTTCGATTCGATTTGATTTGATTCTTTTTGATTCGATACGATTCGATTTGATTCTTTTCGATTTGATTCGATTCAACTCGATACTTTTCAATTCGATCATTTCGATCGATTCGATTCGATTCTTTTCATTTCGATTCGATTCTTTTCGATTCGATTCAATTCTTTTCAATTCGATTCGATTCGATTCTTTTCGTTTCGATTTGATTCTCTTCTATTTTATTTGATTCGATTCATTTCAATTAGATTCGATACTGTTCGATTCGATTCTTTTCGATTCAGGTCGATTGGAATCGATTCGATTCTTTCGGTTCCATTCGATTCGATTCGATACGATTCTCTTCGATTCGATTCTTTTCGATTCAGTTCGATTCGATTCTTTTTGATTCGATTCGATTCTTTTCGCTTTGATATGATTCGATTCGTTTCGACTTTTTTCGATTCGTGTCGATTCGAATCTATTCTATTCTTTTCTATTCAATTCGATTCGATTGATTCTTTTCGATTCGATTCCATTCGATTCTATTCTTTTCGATTCGATACGATTCGATTCGATTCTTTTTGATTCGATTTTTTCGATTCGATTCTTTTCAATTCGATTCGATTCTTTTCAATTTGATTCTTTTCGATTCGATTCGATTCGCCTCTTGTCGTTTCGATTCGATTCTTTTGATTCGATTCGATTCGATTCTTTTCGTTTCGATTATATTCTCTTCGATTCGATTCGATTCGACACGATTCGATTCTTTTCGATTCGATTCTTCTCGAATCGATTCAATTCGATTCTTTTCGATTCGATTCTTTTCGATTTGATTCGATTCGATCATTTGGATTCCACTTGTTACATTTCGATTCGAATCTTTTCGATTCGATTCGATTCAATTCTTTTGGATTTCATTGGATTGATTTAGATAATTTTTGATTCGATTCGATTCTTTTACCCTAGCTTCGATTTGATTCTACTCGATTCAATTCATTTCGATTCTTCTTGATTCAATTCTTTTCGATTCTTTTTGATTCGGTTTGATTCTTTTCGATTCAATTCGATTCTTTTCGATTCGATTCGATTTAATTGTTTTTGAATCCATTTGATTCGATTCGATTATTTTCGATTCGACTCGATTTGATTCGATTCGGTTCGATTATCGATTCGATTCAATTCCAATTATTTTTGATTCGACTCGATTTGATTATTTTTTATTCAATTCGATTCAATTATTTTCGATTCGATGCAATTCGATTCGATTCTTCTCATTTCAATTCAATTCGATTCTTTCGAATTCGATTCGATTCGATTCTTTTCGATTTGAGTCAATTCTTTTCAATTCGATTTGATATTCTTCGATTCAATTCTTTTCGATTCGATTCGATTCGATTCTTTTCGATTCTTTTCGATTCGATTCGATTCCATTCGATTCGATTCTTCGATTCGATTCGATTCTTTTCGATTCATTACGATTCGATCGATTCTTTTCGATACGAATCAATTCGATTCCATTCTTTTTGATTCGATTCGATTCGATTCTTTTAGATTTGATTTGATACGATTCTTTTCAATTGGATTTGATTCGATTCGATTCGTTTCGATTCTCTTTGATGGTTTTTGATTCGATCTTTTCAACCGATTTAATTCGATTCGATTCATTTCGATTTGATTCGATTCGAATTTTTCGATTCTATTCTTTTCAATTCGATTCTTTTCGATTCGATTCGATTCGATTTTTTTCTATTCGCTTCTTTTCGATTCGATTCGATTCGCCTCTTTTCGTTTCGATTCTATTCTTTTGGATTCGATTTGATTCTTTTCGTTTCGATTAGATTCTCTTCGATTCGATTCTTTTCGATTCAGTTCTTTTCGATTCGGTTCGATTTGATTCTTCTCCATTCGATTCGATTCGATTCTTTTCGATTCGATTCGATAAGATTCTTTTCGTTCGATTCAATTCTGTTCGATTCTATTCGATTCGATTCGAATAGATTCGATTATTTTCAGTTCGATTCTTTTCGTTTCCATTCGATTCTTTTCGATTTGATTCGATTCGATCATTTGGATTCAATTTGTTACATTTCGATTCGATTCTTTTCTATTCAGTTCGATTCGATTCTTTTCGATTCAGTTCGATTCGATTCTTTTCAATTCAATTCGATTCGATTCGATTCTTTTCGATTCAACTCAACTCGATTCTTTTCGATTCGATTTTTTCAATTCGATTCGATTGGATTCTTTTCGTTTCAATTAGATCGATTCGATTTCATTATTTTCAATTCAATTCATTTCGATGTTTTTCGATTCGATTCAATGCGAATCGATTATTTTCTATTAGATTCGCTTCAATTATTTTCGATTTGATTTGATTCGGTTATTTTCAATTCGATTCCATTTGATTATTTTCATTTCGATTCGGTGCGATTCCATTCTATTATTTTCGATTCGATTCGTTTCGTATCCATTCGAATCGTTTTGATTCCTTTCGGTTTTCGATTTGAATCGATTCTTTTCTTTTCGATTCGATTGTTTTCTATTCGGTTTGATTTTTTTGATTTGAATCGACTCGATTCTTTTTGATTCAAGTATATAAGATTCGATCCGATTCTTTTCGATTCAAATCGATACGATTCTTTTCGATTTGATTCGATTCGTTTGGATTCGACTCGATTCTTTTCGATTCAATGAAATACGATTCTATTCTTTTCTTTTTATTTTTATTTATTTATGATAGTCACAGAGAGAGAGAGAGAGAGGCAGAGACACAGGCAGAGGGAGAAGCAGGCTCCATGCACCGGGAGCCCGATGTGGGATTCGATCCCGGGTCTCCAGGATCGTGCCCTGGGCCAAAGGCAGGCGCCAAACCGCTGCGCCACCCAGGGATCCCGATTCTATTCTTTTCGATTCGATTTGATTTGATTCTTTTTGATTCGATACGATTCGATTTGATTCTTTTCGATTTGATTCGATTCAACTCGATACTTTTCAATTCGATCATTTCGATCGATTCGATTCGATTCTTTTCATTTCGATTCGATTCTTTTCGATTCGATTCAATTCTTTTCAATTCGATTCGATTCGATTCTTTTCGTTTCGATTTGATTCTCTTCTATTTTATTTGATTCGATTCATTTCAATTAGATTCGATACTGTTCGATTCGATTCTTTTCGATTCAGGTCGATTGGAATCGATTCGATTCTTTCGGTTCCATTCGATTCGATTCGATACGATTCTCTTCGATTCGATTCTTTTCGATTCAGTTCGATTCGATTCTTTTTGATTCGATTCGATTCTTTTCGCTTTGATATGATTCGATTCGTTTCGACTTTTTTCGATTCGTGTCGATTCGAATCTATTCGATTCTTTTCTATTCAATTCGATTCGATTGATTCTTTTCGATTCGATTCCATTCGATTCTATTCTTTTCGATTCGATACGATTCGATTCGATTCTTTTTGATTCGATTTTTTCGATTCGATTCTTTTCAATTCGATTCGATTCTTTTCAATTTGATTCTTTTCGATTCGATTCGATTCGCCTCTTGTCGTTTCGATTCGATTCTTTTTGATTCGATTCGATTCGATTCTTTTCGTTTCGATTATATTCTCTTCGATTCGATTCGATTCGACACGATTCGATTCTTTTCGATTCGATTCTTCTCGAATCGATTCAATTCGATTCTTTTCGATTCGATTCTTTTCGATTTGATTCGATTCGATCATTTGGATTCCACTTGTTACATTTCGATTCGAATCTTTTCGATTCGATTCGATTCAATTCTTTTGGATTTCATTGGATTGATTTAGATAATTTTTGATTCGATTCGATTCTTTTACCCTAGCTTCGATTTGATTCTACTCGATTCAATTCATTTCGATTCTTCTTGATTCAATTCTTTTCGATTCTTTTTGATTCGGTTTGATTCTTTTCGATTCAATTCGATTCTTTTCGATTCGATTCGATTTAATTGTTTTTGAATCCATTTGATTCGATTCGATTATTTTCGATTCGACTCGATTTGATTCGATTCGGTTCGATTATCGATTCGATTCAATTCCAATTATTTTTGATTCGACTCGATTTGATTATTTTTTATTCAATTCGATTCAATTATTTTCGATTCGATGCAATTCGATTCGATTCTTCTCATTTCAATTCAATTCGATTCTTTCGAATTCGATTCGATTCGATTGTTCGATTCGATTCTTTTCGATTTGAGTCAATTCTTTTCAATTCGATTTGATATTCTTCGATTCAATTCTTTTCGATTCGATTCGATTCGATTCTTTTCGATTCTTTTCGATTCGATTCGATTCCATTCGATTCGATTCTTCGATTCGATTCGATTCGATTCTTTTCGATTCATTACGATTCGATCGATTCTTTTCGATACGAATCAATTCGATTCCATTCTTTTTGATTCGATTCGATTCGATTCTTTTAGATTTGATTTGATACGATTCTTTTCAATTGGATTTGATTCGATTCGATTCGTTTCGATTCTCTTTGATGGTTTTTGATTCGATCTTTTCAACCGATTTAATTCGATTCGATTCATTTCGATTTGATTCGATTCGAATTTTTCGATTCTATTCTTTTCAATTCGATTCTTTTCGATTCGATTCGATTCGATTTTTTTCTATTCGCTTCTTTTCGATTCGATTCGATTCGCCTCTTTTCGTTTCGATTCTATTCTTTTGGATTCGATTTGATTCTTTTCGTTTCGATTAGATTCTCTTCGATTCGATTCTTTTCGATTCAGTTCTTTTCGATTCGGTTCGATTTGATTCTTCTCCATTCGATTCGATTCGATTCTTTTCGATTCGATTCGATAAGATTCTTTTCGTTCGATTCAATTCTGTTCGATTCTATTCGATTCGATTCGAATAGATTCGATTATTTTCAGTTCGATTCTTTTCGTTTCCATTCGATTCTTTTCGATTTGATTCGATTCGATCATTTGGATTCAATTTGTTACATTTCGATTCGATTCTTTTCTATTCAGTTCGATTCGATTCTTTTCGATTCAGTTCGATTCGATTCTTTTCAATTCAATTCGATTCGATTCGATTCTTTTCGATTCAACTCAACTCGATTCTTTTCGATTCGATTTTTTCAATTCGATTCGATTGGATTCTTTTCGTTTCAATTAGATCGATTCGATTTCATTATTTTCAATTCAATTCATTTCGATGTTTTTCGATTCGATTCAATGCGAATCGATTATTTTCTATTAGATTCGCTTCAATTATTTTCGATTTGATTTGATTCGGTTATTTTCAATTCGATTCCATTTGATTATTTTCATTTCGATTCGGTGCGATTCCATTCCATTATTTTCGATTCGATTCGTTTCGTATCCATTCGAATCGTTTTGATTCCTTTCGGTTTTCGATTTGAATCGATTCTTTTCTTTTCGATTCGATTGTTTTCTATTCGGTTTGATTTTTTTGATTTGAATCGACTCGATTCTTTTTGATTCAAGTATATAAGATTCGATCCGATTCTTTTCGATTCAAATCGATACGATTCTTTTCGATTTGATTCGATTCGTTTGGATTCGACTCGATTCTTTTCGATTCAATTCTTTTCGATTCAATGAAATACGATTCTATTCTTTTCTATTTTTTTATTTTTATTTATTTATGATAGTCACAGAGAGAAAGAGAGAGAGGCAGAGACACAGGCAGAGGGAGAAGCAGGCTCCATGCACCGGGAGCCCGATGTGGGATTCGATCCCGGGTCTCCAGGATCGTGCCCTGGGCCAAAGGCAGGCGCCAAACCGCTGCGCCACCCAGGGATCCCGATTCTATTCTTTTCGATTCGATTTGATTTGATTCTTTTTGATTCGATACGATTCGATTTGATTCTTTTCGATTTGATTCGATTCAACTCGATACTTTTCAATTCGATCATTTCGATCGATTCGATTCGATTCTTTTCATTTCGATTCGATTCTTTTCGATTCGATTCAATTCTTTTCAATTCGATTCGATTCGATTCTTTTCGTTTCGATTTGATTCTCTTCTATTTTATTTGATTCGATTCATTTCAATTAGATTCGATACTGTTCGATTCGATTCTTTTCGATTCAGGTCGATTGGAATCGATTCGATTCTTTCGGTTCCATTCGATTCGATTCGATACGATTCTCTTCGATTCGATTCTTTTCGATTCAGTTCGATTCGATTCTTTTTGATTCGATTCGATTCTTTTCGCTTTGATATGATTCGATTCGTTTCGACTTTTTTCGATTCGTGTCGATTCGAATCTATTCGATTCTTTTCTATTCAATTCGATTCGATTGATTCTTTTCGATTCGATTCCATTCGATTCTATTCTTTTCGATTCGATACGATTCGATTCGATTCTTTTTGATTCGATTTTTTCGATTCGATTCTTTTCAATTCGATTCGATTCTTTTCAATTTGATTCTTTTCGATTCGATTCGATTCGCCTCTTGTCGTTTCGATTCGATTCTTTTTGATTCGATTCGATTCGATTCTTTTCGTTTCGATTATATTCTCTTCGATTCGATTCGATTCGACACGATTCGATTCTTTTCGATTCGATTCTTCTCGAATCGATTCAATTCGATTCTTTTCGATTCGATTCTTTTCGATTTGATTCGATTCGATCATTTGGATTCCACTTGTTACATTTCGATTCGAATCTTTTCGATTCGATTCGATTCAATTCTTTTGGATTTCATTGGATTGATTTAGATAATTTTTGATTCGATTCGATTCTTTTACCCTAGCTTCGATTTGATTCTACTCGATTCAATTCATTTCGATTCTTCTTGATTCAATTCTTTTCGATTCTTTTTGATTCGGTTTGATTCTTTTCGATTCAATTCGATTCTTTTCGATTCGATTCGATTTAATTGTTTTTGAATCCATTTGATTCGATTCGATTATTTTCGATTCGACTCGATTTGATTCGATTCGGTTCGATTATCGATTCGATTCAATTCCAATTATTTTTGATTCGACTCGATTTGATTATTTTTTATTCAATTCGATTCAATTATTTTCGATTCGATGCAATTCGATTCGATTCTTCTCATTTCAATTCAATTCGATTCTTTCGAATTCGATTCGATTCGATTCTTTTCGATTTGAGTCAATTCTTTTCAATTCGATTTGATATTCTTCGATTCAATTCTTTTCGATTCGATTCGATTCGATTCTTTTCGATTCTTTTCGATTCGATTCGATTCCATTCGATTCGATTCTTCGATTCGATTCGATTCTTTTCGATTCATTACGATTCGATCGATTCTTTTCGATACGAATCAATTCGATTCCATTCTTTTTGATTCGATTCGATTCGATTCTTTTAGATTTGATTTGATACGATTCTTTTCAATTGGATTTGATTCGATTCGATTCGTTTCGATTCTCTTTGATGGTTTTTGATTCGATCTTTTCAACCGATTTAATTCGATTCGATTCATTTCGATTTGATTCGATTCGAATTTTTCGATTCTATTCTTTTCAATTCGATTCTTTTCGATTCGATTCGATTCGATTTTTTTCTATTCGCTTCTTTTCGATTCGATTCGATTCGCCTCTTTTCGTTTCGATTCTATTCTTTTGGATTCGATTTGATTCTTTTCGTTTCGATTAGATTCTCTTCGATTCGATTCTTTTCGATTCAGTTCTTTTCGATTCGGTTCGATTTGATTCTTCTCCATTCGATTCGATTCGATTCTTTTCGATTCGATTCGATAAGATTCTTTTCGTTCGATTCAATTCTGTTCGATTCTATTCGATTCGATTCGAATAGATTCGATTATTTTCAGTTCGATTCTTTTCGTTTCCATTCGATTCTTTTCGATTTGATTCGATTCGATCATTTGGATTCAATTTGTTACATTTCGATTCGATTCTTTTCTATTCAGTTCGATTCGATTCTTTTCGATTCAGTTCGATTCGATTCTTTTCAATTCAATTCGATTCGATTCGATTCTTTTCGATTCAACTCAACTCGATTCTTTTCGATTCGATTTTTTCAATTCGATTCGATTGGATTCTTTTCGTTTCAATTAGATCGATTCGATTTCATTATTTTCAATTCAATTCATTTCGATGTTTTTCGATTCGATTCAATGCGAATCGATTATTTTCTATTAGATTCGCTTCAATTATTTTCGATTTGATTTGATTCGGTTATTTTCAATTCGATTCCATTTGATTATTTTCATTTCGATTCGGTGCGATTCCATTCTATTATTTTCGATTCGATTCGTTTCGTATCCATTCGAATCGTTTTGATTCCTTTCGGTTTTCGATTTGAATCGATTCTTTTCTTTTCGATTCGATTGTTTTCTATTCGGTTTGATTTTTTTGATTTGAATCGACTCGATTCTTTTTGATTCAAGTATATAAGATTCGATCCGATTCTTTTCGATTCAAATCGATACGATTCTTTTCGATTTGATTCGATTCGTTTGGATTCGACTCGATTCTTTTCGATTCAATTCTTTTCGATTCAATGAAATACGATTCTATTCTTTTCTATTTTTTTATTTTTATTTATTTATGATAGTCACAGAGAGAAAGAGAGAGAGGCAGAGACACAGGCAGAGGGAGAAGCAGGCTCCATGCACCGGGAGCCCGATGTGGGATTCGATCCCGGGTCTCCAGGATCGTGCCCTGGGCCAAAGGCAGGCGCCAAACCGCTGCGCCACCCAGGGATCCCGATTCTATTCTTTTCGATTCGATTTGATTTGATTCTTTTTGATTCGATACGATTCGATTTGATTCTTTTCGATTTGATTCGATTCAACTCGATACTTTTCAATTCGATCATTTCGATCGATTCGATTCGATTCTTTTCATTTCGATTCGATTCTTTTCGATTCGATTCAATTCTTTTCAATTCGATTCGATTCGATTCTTTTCGTTTCGATTTGATTCTCTTCTATTTTATTTGATTCGATTCATTTCAATTAGATTCGATACTGTTCGATTCGATTCTTTTCGATTCAGGTCGATTGGAATCGATTCGATTCTTTCGGTTCCATTCGATTCGATTCGATACGATTCTCTTCGATTCGATTCTTTTCGATTCAGTTCGATTCGATTCTTTTTGATTCGATTCGATTCTTTTCGCTTTGATATGATTCGATTCGTTTCGACTTTTTTCGATTCGTGTCGATTCGAATCTATTCTATTCTTTTCTATTCAATTCGATTCGATTGATTCTTTTCGATTCGATTCCATTCGATTCTATTCTTTTCGATTCGATACGATTCGATTCGATTCTTTTTGATTCCATTTTTTCGATTCGATTCTTTTCAATTCGATTCGATTCTTTTCAATTTGATTCTTTTCGATTCGATTCGATTCGCCTCTTGTCGTTTCGATTCGATTCTTTTTGATTCGATTCGATTCGATTCTTTTCGTTTCGATTATATTCTCTTCGATTCGATTCGATTCGACACGATTCGATTCTTTTCGATTCGATTCTTCTCGAATCGATTCAATTCGATTCTTTTCGATTCGATTCTTTTCGATTTGATTCGATTCGATCATTTGGATTCCACTTGTTACATTTCGATTCGAATCTTTTCGATTCGATTCGATTCAATTCTTTTGGATTTCATTGGATTGATTTAGATAATTTTTGATTCGATTCGATTCTTTTACCCTAGCTTCGATTTGATTCTACTCGATTCAATTCATTTCGATTCTTCTTGATTCAATTCTTTTCGATTCTTTTTGATTCGGTTTGATTCTTTTCGATTCAATTCGATTCTTTTCGATTCGATTCGATTTAATTGTTTTTGAATCCATTTGATTCGATTCGATTATTTTCGATTCGACTCGATTTGATTCGATTCGGTTCGATTATCGATTCGATTCAATTCCAATTATTTTTGATTCGACTCGATTTGATTATTTTTTATTCAATTCGATTCAATTATTTTCGATTCGATGCAATTCGATTCGATTCTTCTCATTTCAATTCAATTCGATTCTTTCGAATTCGATTCGATTCGATTCTTTTCGATTTGAGTCAATTCTTTTCAATTCGATTTGATATTCTTCGATTCAATTCTTTTCGATTCGATTCGATTCGATTCTTTTCGATTCTTTTCGATTCGATTCGATTCCATTCGATTCGATTCTTCGATTCGATTCGATTCTTTTCGATTCATTACGATTCGATCGATTCTTTTCGATACGAATCAATTCGATTCCATTCTTTTTGATTCGATTCGATTCGATTCTTTTAGATTTGATTTGATACGATTCTTTTCAATTGGATTTGATTCGATTCGATTCGTTTCGATTCTCTTTGATGTTTTTTGATTCGATCTTTTCAACCGATTTAATTCGATTCGATTCATTTCGATTTGATTCGATTCGAATTTTTCGATTCTATTCTTTTCAATTCGATTCTTTTCGATTCGATTCGATTCGATTTTTTTCTATTCGCTTCTTTTCGATTCGATTCGATTCGCCTCTTTTCGTTTCGATTCTATTCTTTTGGATTCGATTTGATTCTTTTCGTTTCGATTAGATTCTCTTCGATTCGATTCTTTTCGATTCAGTTCTTTTCGATTCGGTTCGATTTGATTCTTCTCCATTCGATTCGATTCGATTCTTTTCGATTCGATTCGATAAGATTCTTTTCGTTCGATTCAATTCTGTTCGATTCTATTCGATTCGATTCGAATAGATTCGATTATTTTCAGTTCGATTCTTTTCGTTTCCATTCGATTCTTTTCGATTTGATTCGATTCGATCATTTGGATTCAATTTGTTACATTTCGATTCGATTCTTTTCTATTCAGTTCGATTCGATTCTTTTCGATTCAGTTCGATTCGATTCTTTTCAATTCAATTCGATTCGATTCGATTCTTTTCGATTCAACTCAACTCGATTCTTTTCGATTCGATTTTTTCAATTCGATTCGATTGGATTCTTTTCGTTTCAATTAGATCGATTCGATTTCATTATTTTCAATTCAATTCATTTCGATGTTTTTCGATTCGATTCAATGCGAATCGATTATTTTCTATTAGATTCGCTTCAATTATTTTCGATTTGATTTGATTCGGTTATTTTCAATTCGATTCCATTTGATTATTTTCATTTCGATTCGGTGCGATTCCATTCCATTATTTTCGATTCGATTCGTTTCGTATCCATTCGAATCGTTTTGATTCCTTTCGGTTTTCGATTTGAATCGATTCTTTTCTTTTCGATTCGATTGTTTTCTATTCGGTTTGATTTTTTTGATTTGAATCGACTCGATTCTTTTTGATTCAAGTATATAAGATTCGATCCGATTCTTTTCGATTCAAATCGATACGATTCTTTTCGATTTGATTCGATTCGTTTGGATTCGACTCGATTCTTTTCGATTCAATTCTTTTCGATTCAATGAAATACGATTCTATTCTTTTCTATTTTTTTATTTTTATTTATTTATGATAGTCACAGAGAGAAAGAGAGAGAGGCAGAGACACAGGCAGAGGGAGAAGCAGGCTCCATGCACCGGGAGCCCGATGTGGGATTCGATCCCGGGTCTCCAGGATCGTGCCCTGGGCCAAAGGCAGGCGCCAAACCGCTGCGCCACCCAGGGATCCCGATTCTATTCTTTTCGATTCGATTTGATTTGATTCTTTTTGATTCGATACGATTCGATTTGATTCTTTTCGATTTGATTCGATTCAACTCGATACTTTTCAATTCGATCATTTCGATCGATTCGATTCGATTCTTTTCATTTCGATTCGATTCTTTTCGATTCGATTCAATTCTTTTCAATTCGATTCGATTCGATTCTTTTCGTTTCGATTTGATTCTCTTCTATTTTATTTGATTCGATTCATTTCAATTAGATTCGATACTGTTCGATTCGATTCTTTTCGATTCAGGTCGATTGGAATCGATTCGATTCTTTCGGTTCCATTCGATTCGATTCGATACGATTCTCTTCGATTCGATTCTTTTCGATTCAGTTCGATTCGATTCTTTTTGATTCGATTCGATTCTTTTCGCTTTGATATGATTCGATTCGTTTCGACTTTTTTCGATTCGTGTCGATTCGAATCTATTCTATTCTTTTCTATTCAATTCGATTCGATTGATTCTTTTCGATTCGATTCCATTCGATTCTATTCTTTTCGATTCGATACGATTCGATTCGATTCTTTTTGATTCGATTTTTTCGATTCGATTCTTTTCAATTCGATTCGATTCTTTTCAATTTGATTCTTTTCGATTCGATTCGATTCGCCTCTTGTCGTTTCGATTCGATTCTTTTTGATTCGATTCGATTCGATTCTTTTCGTTTCGATTATATTCTCTTCGATTCGATTCGATTCGACACGATTCGATTCTTTTCGATTCGATTCTTCTCGAATCGATTCAATTCGATTCTTTTCGATTCGATTCTTTTCGATTTGATTCGATTCGATCATTTGGATTCCACTTGTTACATTTCGATTCGAATCTTTTCGATTCGATTCGATTCAATTCTTTTGGATTTCATTGGATTGATTTAGATAATTTTTGATTCGATTCGATTCTTTTACCCTAGCTTCGATTTGATTCTACTCGATTCAATTCATTTCGATTCTTCTTGATTCAATTCTTTTCGATTCTTTTTGATTCGGTTTGATTCTTTTCGATTCAATTCGATTCTTTTCGATTCGATTCGATTTAATTGTTTTTGAATCCATTTGATTCGATTCGATTATTTTCGATTCGACTCGATTTGATTCGATTCGGTTCGATTATCGATTCGATTCAATTCCAATTATTTTTGATTCGACTCGATTTGATTATTTTTTATTCAATTCGATTCAATTATTTTCGATTCGATGCAATTCGATTCGATTCTTCTCATTTCAATTCAATTCGATTCTTTCGAATTCGATTCGATTCGATTCTTGTGTTCGATTCGATTCTTTCGATTTGAGTCAATTCTTTTCAATTCGATTTGATATTCTTCGATTCAATTCTTTTCGATTCGATTCGATTCGATTCTTTTCGATTCTTTCGATTCGATTCGATTCCATTCGATTCGATTCTTCGATTCGATTCGATTCTTTTCGATTCATTACGATTCGATCGATTCTTTTCGATACGAATCAATTCGATTCCATTCTTTTTGATTCGATTCGATTCGATTCTTTTAGATTTGATTTGATACGATTCTTTTCAATTGGATTTGATTCGATTCGATTCGTTTCGATTCTCTTTGATGGTTTTTGATTCGATCTTTTCAACCGATTTAATTCGATTCGATTCATTTCGATTTGATTCGATTCGAATTTTTCGATTCTATTCTTTTCAATTCGATTCTTTTCGATTCGATTCGATTCGATTTTTTTCTATTCGCTTCTTTTCGATTCGATTCGATTCGCCTCTTTTCGTTTCGATTCTATTCTTTTGGATTCGATTTGATTCTTTTCGTTTCGATTAGATTCTCTTCGATTCGATTCTTTTCGATTCAGTTCTTTTCGATTCGGTTCGATTTGATTCTTCTCCATTCGATTCGATTCGATTCTTTTCGATTCGATTCGATAAGATTCTTTTCGTTCGATTCAATTCTGTTCGATTCTATTCGATTCGATTCGAATAGATTCGATTATTTTCAGTTCGATTCTTTTCGTTTCCATTCGATTCTTTTCGATTTGATTCGATTCGATCATTTGGATTCAATTTGTTACATTTCGATTCGATTCTTTTCTATTCAGTTCGATTCGATTCTTTTCGATTCAGTTCGATTCGATTCTTTTCAATTCAATTCGATTCGATTCGATTCTTTTCGATTCAACTCAACTCGATTCTTTTCGATTCGATTTTTTCAATTCGATTCGATTGGATTCTTTTCGTTTCAATTAGATCGATTCGATTTCATTATTTTCAATTCAATTCATTTCGATGTTTTTCGATTCGATTCAATGCGAATCGATTATTTTCTATTAGATTCGCTTCAATTATTTTCGATTTGATTTGATTCGGTTATTTTCAATTCGATTCCATTTGATTATTTTCATTTCGATTCGGTGCGATTCCATTCCATTATTTTCGATTCGATTCGTTTCGTATCCATTCGAATCGTTTTGATTCCTTTCGGTTTTCGATTTGAATCGATTCTTTTCTTTTCGATTCGATTGTTTTCTATTCGGTTTGATTTTTTTGATTTGAATCGACTCGATTCTTTTTGATTCAAGTATATAAGATTCGATCCGATTCTTTTCGATTCAAATCGATACGATTCTTTTCGATTTGATTCGATTCGTTTGGATTCGACTCGATTCTTTTCGATTCAATTCTTTTCGATTCAATGAAATACGATTCTATTCTTTTCTATTTTTTTATTTTTATTTATTTATGATAGTCACAGAGAGAAAGAGAGAGAGGCAGAGACACAGGCAGAGGGAGAAGCAGGCTCCATGCACCGGGAGCCCGATGTGGGATTCGATCCCGGGTCTCCAGGATCGTGCCCTGGGCCAAAGGCAGGCGCCAAACCGCTGCGCCACCCAGGGATCCCGATTCTATTCTTTTCGATTCGATTTGATTTGATTCTTTTTGATTCGATACGATTCGATTTGATTCTTTTCGATTTGATTCGATTCAACTCGATACTTTTCAATTCGATCATTTCGATCGATTCGATTCGATTCTTTTCATTTCGATTCGATTCTTTTCGATTCGATTCAATTCTTTTCAATTCGATTCGATTCGATTCTTTTCGTTTCGATTTGATTCTCTTCTATTTTATTTGATTCGATTCATTTCAATTAGATTCGATACTGTTCGATTCGATTCTTTTCGATTCAGGTCGATTGGAATCGATTCGATTCTTTCGGTTCCATTCGATTCGATTCGATACGATTCTCTTCGATTCGATTCTTTTCGATTCAGTTCGATTCGATTCTTTTTGATTCGATTCGATTCTTTTCGCTTTGATATGATTCGATTCGTTTCGACTTTTTTCGATTCGTGTCGATTCGAATCTATTCTATTCTTTTCTATTCAATTCGATTCGATTGATTCTTTTCGATTCGATTCCATTCGATTCTATTCTTTTCGATTCGATACGATTCGATTCGATTCTTTTTGATTCGATTTTTTCGATTCGATTCTTTTCAATTCGATTCGATTCTTTTCAATTTGATTCTTTTCGATTCGATTCGATTCGCCTCTTGTCGTTTCGATTCGATTCTTTTTGATTCGATTCGATTCGATTCTTTTCGTTTCGATTATATTCTCTTCGATTCGATTCGATTCGACACGATTCGATTCTTTTCGATTCGATTCTTCTCGAATCGATTCAATTCGATTCTTTTCGATTCGATTCTTTTCGATTTGATTCGATTCGATCATTTGGATTCCACTTGTTACATTTCGATTCGAATCTTTTCGATTCGATTCGATTCAATTCTTTTGGATTTCATTGGATTGATTTAGATAATTTTTGATTCGATTCGATTCTTTTACCCTAGCTTCGATTTGATTCTACTCGATTCAATTCATTTCGATTCTTCTTGATTCAATTCTTTTCGATTCTTTTTGATTCGGTTTGATTCTTTTCGATTCAATTCGATTCTTTTCGATTCGATTCGATTTAATTGTTTTTGAATCCATTTGATTCGATTCGATTATTTTCGATTCGACTCGATTTGATTCGATTCGGTTCGATTATCGATTCGATTCAATTCCAATTATTTTTGATTCGACTCGATTTGATTATTTTTTATTCAATTCGATTCAATTATTTTCGATTCGATGCAATTCGATTCGATTCTTCTCATTTCAATTCAATTCGATTCTTTCGAATTCGATTCGATTCGATTCTTTGTGTTTCGATTCGATTCTTTTCGATTTGAGTCAATTCTTTTCAATTCGATTTGATATTCTTCGATTCAATTCTTTTCGATTCGATTCGATTCGATTCTTTTCGATTCTTTTCGATTCGATTCGATTCCATTCGATTCGATTCTTCGATTCGATTCGATTCGATTCTTTTCGATTCATTACGATTCGATCGATTCTTTTCGATACGAATCAATTCGATTCCATTCTTTTTGATTCGATTCGATTCGATTCTTTTAGATTTGATTTGATACGATTCTTTTCAATTGGATTTGATTCGATTCGATTCGTTTCGATTCTCTTTGATGTTTTTTGATTCGATCTTTTCAACCGATTTAATTCGATTCGATTCATTTCGATTTGATTCGATTCGAATTTTTCGATTCTATTCTTTTCAATTCGATTCTTTTCGATTCGATTCGATTCGATTTTTTTCTATTCGCTTCTTTTCGATTCGATTCGATTCGCCTCTTTTCGTTTCGATTCTATTCTTTTGGATTCGATTTGATTCTTTTCGTTTCGATTAGATTCTCTTCGATTCGATTCTTTTCGATTCAGTTCTTTTCGATTCGGTTCGATTTGATTCTTCTCCATTCGATTCGATTCGATTCTTTTCGATTCGATTCGATAAGATTCTTTTCGTTCGATTCAATTCTGTTCGATTCTATTCGATTCGATTCGAATAGATTCGATTATTTTCAGTTCGATTCTTTTCGTTTCCATTCGATTCTTTTCGATTTGATTCGATTCGATCATTTGGATTCAATTTGTTACATTTCGATTCGATTCTTTTCTATTCAGTTCGATTCGATTCTTTTCGATTCAGTTCGATTCGATTCTTTTCAATTCAATTCGATTCGATTCGATTCTTTTCGATTCAACTCAACTCGATTCTTTTCGATTCGATTTTTTCAATTCGATTCGATTGGATTCTTTTCGTTTCAATTAGATCGATTCGATTTCATTATTTTCAATTCAATTCATTTCGATGTTTTTCGATTCGATTCAATGCGAATCGATTATTTTCTATTAGATTCGCTTCAATTATTTTCGATTTGATTTGATTCGGTTATTTTCAATTCGATTCCATTTGATTATTTTCATTTCGATTCGGTGCGATTCCATTCTATTATTTTCGATTCGATTCGTTTCGTATCCATTCGAATCGTTTTGATTCCTTTCGGTTTTCGATTTGAATCGATTCTTTTCTTTTCGATTCGATTGTTTTCTATTCGGTTTGATTTTTTTGATTTGAATCGACTCGATTCTTTTTGATTCAAGTATATAAGATTCGATCCGATTCTTTTCGATTCAAATCGATACGATTCTTTTCGATTTGATTCGATTCGTTTGGATTCGACTCGATTCTTTTCGATTCAATTCTTTTCGATTCAATGAAATACGATTCTATTCTTTTCTATTTTTTTATTTTTATTTATTTATGATAGTCACAGAGAGAAAGAGAGAGAGGCAGAGACACAGGCAGAGGGAGAAGCAGGCTCCATGCACCGGGAGCCCGATGTGGGATTCGATCCCGGGTCTCCAGGATCGTGCCCTGGGCCAAAGGCAGGCGCCAAACCGCTGCGCCACCCAGGGATCCCGATTCTATTCTTTTCGATTCGATTTGATTTGATTCTTTTTGATTCGATACGATTCGATTTGATTCTTTTCGATTTGATTCGATTCAACTCGATACTTTTCAATTCGATCATTTCGATCGATTCGATTCGATTCTTTTCATTTCGATTCGATTCTTTTCGATTCGATTCAATTCTTTTCAATTCGATTCGATTCGATTCTTTTCGTTTCGATTTGATTCTCTTCTATTTTATTTGATTCGATTCATTTCAATTAGATTCGATACTGTTCGATTCGATTCTTTTCGATTCAGGTCGATTGGAATCGATTCGATTCTTTCGGTTCCATTCGATTCGATTCGATACGATTCTCTTCGATTCGATTCTTTTCGATTCAGTTCGATTCGATTCTTTTTGATTCGATTCGATTCTTTTCGCTTTGATATGATTCGATTCGTTTCGACTTTTTTCGATTCGTGTCGATTCGAATCTATTCGATTCTTTTCTATTCAATTCGATTCGATTGATTCTTTTCGATTCGATTCCATTCGATTCTATTCTTTTCGATTCGATACGATTCGATTCGATTCTTTTTGATTCCATTTTTTCGATTCGATTCTTTTCAATTCGATTCGATTCTTTTCAATTTGATTCTTTTCGATTCGATTCGATTCGCCTCTTGTCGTTTCGATTCGATTCTTTTTGATTCGATTCGATTCGATTCTTTTCGTTTCGATTATATTCTCTTCGATTCGATTCGATTCGACACGATTCGATTCTTTTCGATTCGATTCTTCTCGAATCGATTCAATTCGATTCTTTTCGATTCGATTCTTTTCGATTTGATTCGATTCGATCATTTGGATTCCACTTGTTACATTTCGATTCAAATCTTTTCTTTAACTCTTTTTTTTTTATTTTTTATTTATTTATGATAGTCATACAGAGAGAGAGAGAGGCAGAGACACAGGCAGAGGGAGAAGCAGGCTCCATGCACCGGGAGCCCGATGTGGGATTCGATCCCGGGTCTCCAGGATCGCGCCCTGGGCCAAGGGCAGGCGCCAAACCGCTGCGCCACCCAGGGATCCCTCGATTCGAATCTTTTCGATTCGATTCGATTCAATTCTTTTGGATTTCATTGGATTGATTTAGATAATTTTTGATTCGATTCGATTCTTTTACCCTAGCTTCGATTTGATTCTACTCGATTCAATTCATTTCGATTCTTCTTGATTCAATTCTTTTCGATTCTTTTTGATTCGGTTTAATTCTTTTCGATTCAATTCGATTCTTTTCGATTCGATTCGATTTAATTGTTTTTGAATCCATTTGATTCGATTCGATTATTTTCGATTCGACTCGATTTGATTCGATTCGGTTCGATTATCGATTCGATTCAATTCCAATTATTTTTGATTCGACTCGATTTGATCATTTTTTATTCAATTCGATTCAATTATTTTCGATTCGATGCAATTCGATTCGATTCTTCTCATTTCAATTCAATTCGATTCTTTCAAATTCGATTCGATTCGATTCTTTTCGATTTGAGTCAATTCTTTTCAATTCGATTTGATATTCTTCGATTCAATTTTCGATTCGATTCGATTCGATTCTTTTCGATTCTTTTCGATTCGATTCGATTCCATTCGATTCGATTCTTCGATTCGATTCGATTCGATTCTTTTCGATTCATTACGATTCGATCGATTCTTTTCGATACGAATCAATTCGATTCCATTCTTTTTGATTCGATTCGATTCGATTCTTTTAGATTTGATTTGATACGATTCTTTTCAATTGGATTTGATTCGATTCGATTCGTTTCGATTCTCTTTGATGTTTTTTGATTCGATCTTTTCAACCGATTTAATTCGATTCGATTCATTTCGATTTGATTCGATTCGAATTTTTCGATTCTATTCTTTTCAATTCGATTCTTTTCGATTCGATTCGATTCGATTTTTTTCTATTCGCTTCTTTTCGATTCGATTCGATTCGCCTCTTTTCGTTTCGATTCTATTCTTTTGGATTCGATTTGATTCTTTTCGTTTCGATTAGATTCTCTTCGATTCGATTCTTTTCGATTCAGTTCTTTTCGATTCGGTTCGATTTGATTCTTCTCCATTCGATTCGATTCGATTCTTTTCGATTCGATTCGATAAGATTCTTTTCGTTCGATTCAATTCTGTTCGATTCTATTCGATTCGATTCGAATAGATTCGATTTTTTCAGTTCGATTCTTTTCGTTTCCATTCGATTCTTTTCGATTTGATTCGATTCGATCATTTGGATTCAATTTGTTACATTTCGATTCGATTCTTTTCTATTCAGTTCGATTCGATTCTTTTCTACTCAGTTCGATTCGATTCTTTTCAATTCAATTCGATTCGATTCGATTCTTTTCGATTCGATATGATTCGATTCGATTCAACTCAACTCGATTCTTTTCGATTCGATTTTTTCAATTCGATTCCTTTCAATTCGATTCGATTGGATTCTTTTCGTTTCAATTAGATCGATTCGATTTCATTATTTTCAATTCAATTCATTTCGATGTTTTTCGATTCGATTCAATGCGAATCGATTATTTTCTTTTAGATTCGCTTCAATTATTTTCGATTTGATTTGATTCGGTTATTTTCAATTCGATTCCATTTGATTATTTTCATTTCGATTCGGTGCGATTCCATTCTATTATTTTCGATTCGATTCGTTTCGTATCCATTCGAATCGTTTTGATTCCTTTCGGTTTTCGATTTGAATCGATTCTTTTCTTTTCGATTCGATTGTTTTCTATTCGGTTTGATTTTTTTGATTTGAATCGACTCGATTCTTTTTGATTCAAGTATATAAGATTCGATCCGATTCTTTTCGATTCAAATCGATACGATTCTTTTCGATTTGATTCGATTCGTTTGGATTCGACTCGATTCTTTTCGATTCAATTCTTTTCGATTCAATGAAATACGATTCTATTCTTTTCTTTTTATTTTTATTTATTTATGATAGTCACAGAGAGAGAGAGAGAGGCAGAGACACAGGCAGAGGGAGAAGCAGGCTCCATGCACCGGGAGCCCGATGTGGGATTCGATCCCGGGTCTCCAGGATCGTGCCCTGGGCCAAAGGCAGGCGCCAAACCGCTGCGCCACCCAGGGATCCCGATTCTATTCTTTTCGATTCGATTTGATTTGATTCTTTTTGATTCGATACGATTCGATTTGATTCTTTTCGATTTGATTCGATTCAACTCGATACTTTTCAATTCGATCATTTCGATCGATTCGATTCGATTCTTTTCATTTCGATTCGATTCTTTTCGATTCGATTCAATTCTTTTCAATTCGATTCGATTCGATTCTTTTCGTTTCGATTTGATTCTCTTCTATTTTATTTGATTCGATTCATTTCAATTAGATTCGATACTGTTCCATTCGATTCTTTTCGATTCAGGTCGATTGGAATCGATTCGATTCTTTCGGTTCCATTCGATTCGATTCGATACGATTCTCTTCGATTCGATTCTTTCGATTCAGTTCGATTCGATTCTTTATTCGATTCGATTCTTTTCGCTTTGATATGATTCGATTCGTTTCGACTTTTTTCGATTCGTGTCGATTCGAATCTATTCGATTCTTTTCTATTCAATTCGATTCGATTGATTCTTTTCGATTCGATTCCATTCGATTCGATTCTTTTCGATTCGATTCTATTCTTTTCGATTCAATACGATTCGATTCGATTCTTTTTGATTCGATTTTTTCGATTCGATTCTTTTCAATTCGATTCGATTCTTTTCAATTTGATTCTTTTCGATTCGATTCGATTCGCCTCTTGTCGTTTCGATTCGATTCTTTTTGATTCGATTCGATTCGATTCTTTTCGTTTCGATTATATTCTCTTCGATTCGATTCGATTCGACACGATTCGATTCTTTTCGATTCGATTCTTCTCGAATCGATTCAATTCGATTCTTTTCGATTCGATTCTTTTCGATTTGATTCGATTCGATCATTTGGATTCCACTTGTTACATTTCGATTTGAATCTTTTCGATTCGATTCGATTCAATTCTTTTGGATTTCATTGGATTGATTTAGATAATTTTTGATTCGATTCGATTCTTTTACCCTAGCTTCGATTTGATTCTACTCGATTCAATTCATTTCGATTCTTCTTGATTCAATTCTTTTCGATTCTTTTTGATTCGGTTTGATTTTTTTCGATTCAATTCGATTCTTTTCGATTCGATTCGATTTAATTGTTTTTGAATCCATTTGATTCGATTCGATTATTTTCGATTCGACTCGATTTGATTCGATTCGGTTCGATTATCGATTCGATTCAATTCCAATTATTTTTGATTCGACTCGATTTGATTATTTTTTATTCAATTCGATTCAATTATTTTCGATTCGATGCAATTCGATTTGATTCTTCTCATTTCAATTCAATTCGATTCTTTCGAATTCGATTCGATTCGATTCTTTTCGATTTGAGTCAATTCTTTTCAATTCGATTTGATATTCTTCGATTCAATTCTTTTCGATTCGATTCGATTCTTTTCGATTCTTTTCGATTCGATTCGATTCCATTCGATTCGATTCTTCGATTCGATTCGATTCTTTTCGATTCATTATGATTCGATCGATTCTTTTCGATACGAATCAATTCGATTCCATTCTTTTTGATTCGATTCGATTTGATTCTTTTAGATTTGATTTGATATGATTCTTTTCAATTGGATTTGATTCGATTCGATTCGTTTCGATTCTCTTTGATGGTTTTTGATTCGATCTTTTCAACCGATTTAATTCGATTCGATTCATTTCGATTTGATTCGATTCGAATTTTTCGATTCTATTCTTTTCAATTCGATTCTTTTCGATTCGATTCGATTCGATTTTTTTCTATTCGCTTCTTTTCGATTCGATTCGATTCGCCTCTTTTCGTTTCGATTCTATTCTTTTGGATTCGATTTGATTCTTTTCGTTTCGATTAGATTCTCTTCGATTCGATTCTTTTCGATTCAGTTCTTTTCGATTCGGTTCGATTTGATTCTTCTCATTCGATTCGATTCGATTCTTTTCGATTCGATTCGATAAGATTCTTTTCGTTCGATTCAATTCTGTTCGATTCTATTCGATTCGATTCGAATAGATTCGATTATTTTCAGTTCGATTCTTTTCGTTTCCATTCGATTCTTTTCGATTTGATTCGATTCGATCATTTGGATTCAATTTGTTACATTTCGATTCGATTCTTTTCTATTCAGTTCGATTCGATTCTTTTCGATTCAGTTCGATTCGATTCTTTTCAATTCAATTCGATTCGATTCGATTCTTTTCGATTCAACTCAACTCGATTCTTTTCGATTCGATTTTTTCAATTCGATTCGATTGGATTCTTTTCGTTTCAATTAGATCGATTCGATTTCATTATTTTCAATTCAATTCATTTCGATGTTTTTCGATTCGATTCAATGCGAATCGATTATTTTCTATTAGATTCGCTTCAATTATTTTCGATTTGATTTGATTCGGTTATTTTCAATTCGATTCCATTTGATTATTTTCATTTCGATTCGGTGCGATTCCATTCCATTATTTTCGATTCGATTCGTTTCGTATCCATTCGAATCGTTTTGATTCCTTTCGGTTTTCGATTTGAATCGATTCTTTTCTTTTCGATTCGATTGTTTTCTATTCGGTTTGATTTTTTTTTTTTCGGTTTGATTTTTTTGATTTGAATCGACTCGATTCTTTTTGATTCAAGTATATAAGATTCGATCCGATTCTTTTCGATTCAAATCGATACGATTCTTTTCGATTTGATTCGATTCGTTTGGATTCGACTCGATTCTTTTCGATTCAATTCTTTTCGATTCAATGAAATACGATTCTATTCTTTTCTATTTTTTTATTTTTATTTATTTATGATAGTCACAGAGAGAAAGAGAGAGAGGCAGAGACACAGGCAGAGGGAGAAGCAGGCTCCATGCACCGGGAGCCCGATGTGGGATTCGATCCCGGGTCCCCAGGATCGTGCCCTGGGCCAAAGGCAGGCGCCAAACCGCTGCGCCACCCAGGGATCCCGATTCTATTCTTTTCGATTCGATTTGATTTGATTCTTTTTGATTCGATACGATTCGATTTGATTCTTTTCGATTTGATTCGATTCAACTCGATACTTTTCAATTCGATCATTTCGATCGATTCGATTCGATTCTTTTCATTTCGATTCGATTCTTTTCGATTCGATTCAATTCTTTTCAATTCGATTCGATTCGATTCTTTTCGTTTCGATTTGATTCTCTTCTATTTTATTTGATTCGATTCATTTCAATTAGATTCGATACTGTTCCATTCGATTCTTTTCGATTCAGGTCGATTGGAATCGATTCGATTCTTTCGGTTCCATTCGATTCGATTCGATACGATTCTCTTCGATTCGATTCTTTTCGATTCAGTTCGATTCGATTCTTTTTGATTCGATTCGATTCTTTTCGCTTTGATATGATTCGATTCGTTTCGACTTTTTTCGATTCGTGTCGATTCGAATCTATTCGATTCTTTTCTATTCAATTCGATTCGATTGATTCTTTTTGATTCGATTCCATTCGATTCTATTCTTTTCGATTCGATACGATTCGATTCGATTCTTTTTGATTCCATTTTTTCGATTCGATTCTTTTCAATTCGATTCGATTCTTTTCAATTTGATTCTTTTCGATTCGATTCGATTCGCCTCTTGTCGTTTCGATTCGATTCTTTTTGATTCGATTCGATTCGAATCTTTTCGTTTCGATTATATTCTCTTCGATTCGATTCGATTCGACACGATTCGATTCTTTTCGATTCGATTCTTCTCGAATCGATTCAATTCGATTCTTTTCGATTCGATTCTTTTCGATTTGATTCGATTCGATCATTTGGATTCCACTTGTTACATTTCGATTCGAATCTTTTCGATTCGATTCGATTCAATTCTTTTGGATTTCATTGGATTGATTTAGATAATTTTTGATTCGATTCGATTCTTTTACCCTAGCTTCGATTTGATTCTACTCGATTCAATTCATTTCGATTCTTCTTGATTCAATTCTTTTCGATTCTTTTTGATTCGGTTTGATTCTTTTCGATTCAATTCGATTCTTTTCGATTCGATTCGATTTAATTGTTTTTGAATCCATTTGATTCGATTCGATTATTTTCGATTCGACTCAATTTGATTCGATTCGGTTCGATTATCGATTCGATTCAATTCCAATTATTTTTGATTCGACTCGATTTGATTATTTTTTATTCAATTCGATTCAATTATTTTCGATTCGATGCAATTCGATTCGATTCTTCTCATTTCAATTCAATTCGATTCTTTCGAATTCGATTCGATTCGATTCTTTTCGATTTGAGTCAATTCTTTTCAATTCGATTTGATATTCTTCGATTCAATTCTTTTCGATTCGATTCGATTCCATTCGATTCGATTCTTCGATTCGATTCGATTCGATTCTTTTCGATTCATTACGATTCGATCGATTCTTTTCGATACGAATCAATTCGATTCCATTCTTTTTGATTCGATTCGATTCGATTCTTTTAGATTTGATTTGATACGATTCTTTTCAATTGGATTTGATTCGATTCGATTCGTTTCGATTCTCTTTGATGTTTTTTGATTCGATCTTTTCAACCGATTTAATTCGATTCGATTCATTTCGATTTGATTCGATTCGAATTTTTCGATTCTATTCTTTTCAATTCGATTCTTTTCGATTCGATTCGATTCGATTTTTTCTATTCGCTTCTTTTCGATTCGATTCGATTCGCCTCTTTTCGTTTCGATTCTATTCTTTTTAGATTCGATTTGATTCTTTTCGTTTCGATTAGATTCTCTTCGATTCGATTCTTTTCGATTCAGTTCTTTTCGATTCGGTTCGATTTGATTCTTCTTCATTCGATTCGATTCGATTCTTTTCGATTCGATTCGATAAGATTCTTTTCGTTCGATTCAATTCTGTTCGACTCTATTCGATTCGATTCGAATAGATTCGATTATTTTCAGTTCGATTCTTTTCGTTTCCATTCGATTCTTTTCGATTTGATTCGATTCGATCATTTGGATTCAATTTGTTACATTTCGATTCGATTCTTTTCTATTCTCTTCGATTCGATTCTTTTCGATTCAGTTCGATTCGATTCTTTTTGATTCGATTCGATTCTTTTCGCTTTGATATGATTCGATTCGTTTCGACTTTTTTCGATTCGTGTCGATTCGAATCTATTCGATTCTTTTCTATTCAATTCGATTCGATTGATTCTTTTTGATTCGATTCCATTCGATTCTATTCTTTTCGATTCGATTCTATTCTTTTCGATTCAATACGATTCGATTCGATTCTTTTTGATTCGATTTTTTCGATTCGATTCTTTTCAATTCGATTCGATTCTTTTCAATTTGATTCTTTTCGATTCGATTCGATTCGCCTCTTGTCGTTTCGATTCGATTCTTTTTGATTCGATTCGATTCGATTCTTTTCGTTTCGATTATATTCTCTTCGATTCGATTCGATTCGACACGATTCGATTCTTTTCGATTCGATTCTTCTCGAATCGATTCAATTCGATTCTTTTCGATTCGATTCTTTTCGATTTGATTCGATTCGATCATTTGGATTCCACTTGTTACATTTCGATTTGAATCTTTTCGATTCGATTCGATTCAATTCTTTTGGATTTCATTGGATTGATTTAGATAATTTTTGATTCGATTCGATTCTTTTACCCTAGCTTCGATTTGATTCTACTCGATTCAATTCATTTCGATTCTTCTTGATTCAATTCTTTTCGATTCTTTTTGATTCGGTTTGATTCTTTTCGATTCAATTCGATTCTTTTCGATTCGATTCGATTTAATTGTTTTTGAATCCATTTGATTCGATTCGATTATTTTCGATTCGACTCGATTTGATTCGATTCGGTTCGATTATCGATTCGATTCAATTCCAATTATTTTTGATTCGACTCGATTTGATTATTTTTTATTCAATTCGATTCAATTATTTTCGATTCGATGCAATTCGATTCGATTCTTCTCATTTCAATTCAATTCGATTCTTTCGAATTCGATTCGATTCGATTCTTTTCGATTTGAGTCAATTCTTTTCAATTCGATTTGATATTCTTCGATTCAATTCTTTTCGATTCGATTCGATTCGATTCTTTTCGATTCGATTCGATTCCATTCGATTCGATTCTTCGATTCGATTCGATTCTTTTCGATTCATTACGATTCGATCGATTCTTTTCGATACGAATCAATTCGATTCCATTCTTTTTGATTCGATTCGATTCGATTCTTTTAGATTTGATTTGATACGATTCTTTTCAATTGGATTTGATTCGATTCGATTCGTTTCGATTCTCTTTGATGTTATTTGATTCGATCTTTTCAACCGATTTAATTCGATTCGATTCATTTCGATTTGATTCGATTCGAATTTTTCGATTCTATTCTTTTCAATTCGATTCTTTTCGATTCGATTCGATTCGATTTTTTTCTATTCGCTTCTTTTCGATTCGATTCGATTCGCCTCTTTTCGTTTCGATTCTATTCTTTTGGATTCGATTTGATTCTTTTCGTTTCGATTAGATTCTCTTCGATTCGATTCTTTTCGATTCAGTTCTTTTCGATTCGGTTCGATTTGATTCTTCTTCATTCGATTCGATTCGATTCTTTTCGATTCGATTCGATAAGATTCTTTTCGTTCGATTCAATTCTGTTCGACTCTATTCGATTCGATTCGAATAGATTCGATTATTTTCAGTTCGATTCTTTTCGTTTCCATTCGATTCTTTTCGATTTGATTCGATTCGATCATTTGGATTCAATTTGTTACATTTCGATTCGATTCTTTTCTATTCAGTTCGATTCGATTCTTTTCGATTCAGTTCGATTCGATTCTTTTCAATTCAATTCGATTCGATTCGATTCTTTTCGATTCAACTCAACTCGATTCTTTTCGATTCGATTTTTTCAATTCGATTCGATTGGATTCTTTTCGTTTCAATTAGATCGATTCGATTTCATTATTTTCAATTCAATTCATTTCGATGTTTTTCGATTCGAGTCAATGCGAATCGATTATTTTCTATTAGATTCGCTTCAATTATTTTCGATTTGATTTGATTCGGTTATTTTCAATTCGATTCCATTTGATTATTTTCATTTCGATTCGGTGCGATTCCATTCCATTATTTTCGATTCGATTCGTTTCGTATCCATTCGAATCGTTTTGATTCCTTTCGGTTTTCGATTTGAATCGATTCTTTTCTTTTCGATTCGATTGTTTTCTATTCGGTTTGATTTTTTTGATTTGAATCGACTCGATTCTTTTTGATTCAAGTATATAAGATTCGATCCGATTCTTTTCGATTCAAATCGATACGATTCTTTTCGATTTGATTCGATTCGTTTGGATTCGACTCGATTCTTTTCGATTCAATTCTTTTCGATTCAATGAAATACGATTCTATTCTTTTCTATTTTTTTAAATTTTTATTTATTTATGATAGTCACAGAGAGAAAGAGAGAGAGGCAGAGACACAGGCAGAGGGAGAAGCAGGCTCCATGCACCGGGAGCCCGATGTGGGATTCGATCCCGGGTCTCCAGGATCGTGCCCTGAGCCAAAGGCAGGCGCCAAACCGCTGCGCCACCCAGGGATCCCGATTCTATTCTTTTCGATTCGATTTGATTTGATTCTTTTTGATTCGATACGATTCGATTTGATTCTTTTCGATTTGATTCGATTCAACTCGATACTTTTCAATTCGATCATTTCGATCGATTCGATTCGATTCTTTTCGATTCGATTCAATTCTTTTCAATTCGATTCGATTCGATTCTTTTCGTTTCGATTTGATTCTCTTCTATTTTATTTGATTCGATTCATTTCAATTAGATTCGATACTGTTCCATTCGATTCTTTTCGATTCAGGTCGATTGGAATCGATTCGATTCTTTCGGTTCCATTCGATTCGATTCGATACGATTCTCTTCGATTCGATTCTTTTCGATTCAGTTCGATTCGATTCTTTTTGATTCGATTCGATTCTTTTCGCTTTGATATGATTCGATTCGTTTCGACTTTTTTCGATTCGTGTCGATTCGAATCTATTCGATTCTTTTCTATTCAATTCGATTCGATTGATTCTTTTCGATTCGATTCCATTCGATTCGATTCTTTTCGATTCGATACGATTCGATTCGATTCTTTTTGATTCCATTTTTTCGATTCGATTCTTTTCAATTCGATTCGATTCTTTTCAATTTGATTCTTTTCGATTCGATTCGATTCGCCTCTTGTCGTTTCGATTCGATTCTTTTTGATTCGATTCGATTCGATTCTTTTCGTTTCGATTATACTCTCTTCGATTCGATTCGATTCGACACGATTCGATTCTTTTCGATTCGATTCTTCTCGAATCGATTCAATTCGATTCTTTTCGATTCGATTCTTTTCGATTTGATTCGATTCGATCATTTGGATTCCACTTGTTACATTTCGATTCAAATCTTTTCTTTAACTCTTTTTTTTTATTTTTTATTTATTTATGATAGTCATACAGAGAGAGAGAGAGGCAGAGACACAGGCAGAGGGAGAAGCAGGCTCCATGCACCGGGAGCCCGATGTGGGATTCGATCCCGGGTCTCCAGGATCGCGCCCTGGGCCAAGGGCAGGCGCCAAACCGCTGCGCCACCCAGGGATCCCTCGATTCGAATCTTTTCGATTCGATTCGATTCAATTCTTTTGGATTTCATTGGATTGATTTAGATAATTTTTGATTCGATTCGATTCTTTTACCCTAGCTTCGATTTGATTCTACTCGATTCAATTCATTTCGATTCTTCTTGATTCAATTCTTTTCGATTCTTTTTGATTCGGTTTAATTCTTTTCGATTCAATTCGATTCTTTTCGATTCGATTCGATTTAATTGTTTTTGAATCCATTTGATTCGATTCGATTATTTTCGATTCGACTCGATTTGATTCGATTCGGTTCGATTATCGATTCGATTCAATTCCAATTATTTTTGATTCGACTCGATTTGATCATTTTTTATTCAATTCGATTCAATTATTTTCGATTCGATGCAATTCGATTCGATTCTTCTCATTTCAATTCAATTCGATTCTTTCAAATTCGATTCGATTCGATTCTTTTCGATTTGAGTCAATTCTTTTCAATTCGATTTGATATTCTTCGATTCAATTTTCGATTCGATTCGATTCGATTCTTTTCGATTCTTTTCGATTCGATTCGATTCCATTCGATTCGATTCTTCGATTCGATTCGATTCGATTCTTTTCGATTCATTACGATTCGATCGATTCTTTTCGATACGAATCAATTCGATTCCATTCTTTTTGATTCGATTCGATTCGATTCTTTTAGATTTGATTTGATACGATTCTTTTCAATTGGATTTGATTCGATTCGATTCGTTTCGATTCTCTTTGATGTTTTTTGATTCGATCTTTTCAACCGATTTAATTCGATTCGATTCATTTCGATTTGATTCGATTCGAATTTTTCGATTCTATTCTTTTCAATTCGATTCTTTTCGATTCGATTCGATTCGATTTTTTTCTATTCGCTTCTTTTCGATTCGATTCGATTCGCCTCTTTTCGTTTCGATTCTATTCTTTTGGATTCGATTTGATTCTTTTCGTTTCGATTAGATTCTCTTCGATTCGATTCTTTTCGATTCAGTTCTTTTCGATTCGGTTCGATTTGATTCTTCTCCATTCGATTCGATTCGATTCTTTTCGATTCGATTCGATAAGATTCTTTTCGTTCGATTCAATTCTGTTCGATTCTATTCGATTCGATTCGAATAGATTCGATTTTTTCAGTTCGATTCTTTTCGTTTCCATTCGATTCTTTTCGATTTGATTCGATTCGATCATTTGGATTCAATTTGTTACATTTCGATTCGATTCTTTTCTATTCAGTTCGATTCGATTCTTTTCTACTCAGTTCGATTCGATTCTTTTCAATTCAATTCGATTCGATTCGATTCTTTTCGATTCGATATGATTCGATTCGATTCAACTCAACTCGATTCTTTTCGATTCGATTTTTTCAATTCGATTCCTTTCAATTCGATTCGATTGGATTCTTTTCGTTTCAATTAGATCGATTCGATTTCATTATTTTCAATTCAATTCATTTCGATGTTTTTCGATTCGATTCAATGCGAATCGATTATTTTCTTTTAGATTCGCTTCAATTATTTTCGATTTGATTTGATTCGGTTATTTTCAATTCGATTCCATTTGATTATTTTCATTTCGATTCGGTGCGATTCCATTCTATTATTTTCGATTCGATTCGTTTCGTATCCATTCGAATCGTTTTGATTCCTTTCGGTTTTCGATTTGAATCGATTCTTTTCTTTTCGATTCGATTGTTTTCTATTCGGTTTGATTTTTTTGATTTGAATCGACTCGATTCTTTTTGATTCAAGTATATAAGATTCGATCCGATTCTTTTCGATTCAAATCGATACGATTCTTTTCGATTTGATTCGATTCGTTTGGATTCGACTCGATTCTTTTCGATTCAATTCTTTTCGATTCAATGAAATACGATTCTATTCTTTTCTTTTTTATTTTTATTTATTTATGATAGTCACAGAGAGAGAGAGAGAGGCAGAGACACAGGCAGAGGGAGAAGCAGGCTCCATGCACCGGGAGCCCGATGTGGGATTCGATCCCGGGTCTCCAGGATCGTGCCCTGGGCCAAAGGCAGGCGCCAAACCGCTGCGCCACCCAGGGATCCCGATTCTATTCTTTTCGATTCGATTTGATTTGATTCTTTTTGATTCGATACGATTCGATTTGATTCTTTTCGATTTGATTCGATTCAACTCGATACTTTTCAATTCGATCATTTCGATCGATTCGATTCGATTCTTTTCATTTCGATTCGATTCTTTTCGATTCGATTCAATTCTTTTCAATTCGATTCGATTCGATTCTTTTCGTTTCGATTTGATTCTCTTCTATTTTATTTGATTCGATTCATTTCAATTAGATTCGATACTGTTCCATTCGATTCTTTTCGATTCAGGTCGATTGGAATCGATTCGATTCTTTCGGTTCCATTCGATTCGATTCGATACGATTCTCTTCGATTCTTTTCGGTCTGCTCGATTCGATTCTTTTCGATTCGATTCTTTTCGCTTTGATATGATTCGATTCGTTTCGACTTTTTTCGATTCGTGTCGATTCGAATCTATTCGATTCTTTTCTATTCAATTCGATTCGATTGATTCTTTTCGATTCGATTCCATTCGATTCGATTCTTTTCGATTCGATTCTATTCTTTTCGATTCAATACGATTCGATTCGATTCTTTTTGATTCGATTTTTTCGATTCGATTCTTTTCAATTCGATTCGATTCTTTTCAATTTGATTCTTTTCGATTCGATTCGATTCGCCTCTTGTCGTTTCGATTCGATTCTTTTTGATTCGATTCGATTCGATTCTTTTCGTTTCGATTATATTCTCTTCGATTCGATTCGATTCGACACGATTCGATTCTTTTCGATTCGATTCTTCTCGAATCGATTCAATTCGATTCTTTTCGATTCGATTCTTTTCGATTTGATTCGATTCGATCATTTGGATTCCACTTGTTACATTTCGATTTGAATCTTTTCGATTCGATTCGATTCAATTCTTTTGGATTTCATTGGATTGATTTAGATAATTTTTGATTCGATTCGATTCTTTTACCCTAGCTTCGATTTGATTCTACTCGATTCAATTCATTTCGATTCTTCTTGATTCAATTCTTTTCGATTCTTTTTGATTCGGTTTGATTTTTTTCGATTCAATTCGATTCTTTTCGATTCGATTCGATTTAATTGTTTTTGAATCCATTTGATTCGATTCGATTATTTTCGATTCGACTCGATTTGATTCGATTCGGTTCGATTATCGATTCGATTCAATTCCAATTATTTTTGATTCGACTCGATTTGATTATTTTTTATTCAATTCGATTCAATTATTTTCGATTCGATGCAATTCGATTTGATTCTTCTCATTTCAATTCAATTCGATTCTTTCGAATTCGATTCGATTCGATTCTTTTCGATTTGAGTCAATTCTTTTCAATTCGATTTGATATTCTTCGATTCAATTCTTTTCGATTCGATTCGATTCTTTTCGATTCGATTCGATTCGATTCGATTCTTCGATTCGATTCGATTCTTTTCGATTCATTACGATTCGATCGATTCTTTTCGATACGAATCAATTCGATTCCATTCTTTTTGATTCGATTCGATTCGATTCTTTTAGATTTTTTTTTTTATTATTTTTTTTTTTTATTTTTTTTTTGTGGTTTTCTTTTTTTTTTTTTTTCTTTTCTTTTCTTTATTTTTTTTTTTATTGGTGTTCAATTTACTAACATACAGAATAATACCCAGTGCCCGTCACCCATTCACTCCCACCCCCCGCCCTCCTCCCCTTCTACCACCCCTAGTTCGTTTCCCAGAGTTAGCAGTCTTTACGTTCTGTCTCCCTTTCTGATATTTCCCACACATTTCTTCTCCCTTCCCTTATATTCCCTTTCACTATTATTTATATTCCCCAAATGAATGAGAACATATAATGTTTGTCCTTCTCCGACTGACTTACTTCACTCAGCATAATACCCTCAGTTCCATCCACGTTGAAGCAAATGGTGGGTATTTGTCATTTCTAATAGCTGAGTAATATTCCATTGTATACATAAACCACATCTTCTTTATCCATTCATCTTTCGTTGGACACCGAGGCTCCTTCCACAGTTTGGCTATAGTGGCCATTGCTGCTAGAAACATCGGGGTGCAGGTGTCCCGGCGTTTCATTGCATTTGTATCTTTGGGGTAAATCCCCAACAGTGCAATTGCTGGGTCGTAGGGCAGGTATATTTTTAACTGTTTGAGGAACCTCCACACAGTTTTCCAGAGTGGCTGCACCAGTTCACATTCCCACCAACAGTGTAAGAGGGTTCCCTTTTCTCCGCATCCTCTCCAACATTTGTTGTTTCCTGCCTTGTTAATGTTCCCCATTCTCACTGGTGTGAGGTGGTATCTCATTGTAGTTTTGATTTGTATTTCCCTGATGGCAAGTGATGCAGAGCATTTTCTCATATGCATGTTGGCCATGTCTATGTCTTCCTCTGTGAGATTTCTGTTCATGTCTTTTGCCCATTTCATGATTGGATTGTTTGTTTCTTTGGTGTTGAGTTTAATAAGTTCTTTATAGATCTTGGAAACTAGCCCTTTATCTGATATGTCATTTGCAAATATCTTCTCCCATTCTGTAGGTTGTCTTTGAGTTTTGTTGACTGTATCCTTTGCTGTGCAAAAGCTTCTTATCTTGATGAAGTCCCAATAGTTCATTTTTGCTTTTGTTTCTTTTGCCTTTGTGGATGTATCTTGCAAGAAGTTACTATGGCCGAGTTCAAAAAGGGTGTTGCCTGTGTTCTTCTCTAGGATTTTGATGGAATCTTGTCTCACATTTAGATCTTTCATCCATTTTGAGTTTATCTTTGTGTATGGTGCAAGAGAGTGGTCTAGTTTCATTCTTCTGCATGTGGATGTCCAATTTTCCCAGCACCATTTATTGAAGAGACTGTCTTTCTTCCAATGGATAGTCTTTCCTCCTTTATCGAATATTAGTTGCCCATAAAGTTCAGGGTCCACTTCTGGATTCTCTATTCTGTTCCACTGATCTATGTGTCTGTTTTTGTGCCAGTACCACACTGTCTTGATGACCACAGCTTTGTAGTACAACCTGAAATCTGGCATTGTGATGCCCCCAGATATGGTTTTCTTTTTTAAAATTCCCCTGGCTATTCGGGGTCTTTCTGATTCCACACAAATCTTAAAATAATTTGTTCTAACTCTCTGAAGAAAGTCCATGGTATTTTGATAGGGATTGCATTAAACGTGTATATTGCCCTGGGTAACATTGACATTTTCACAATATTAATTCTGCCAATCCATGAGCATGGAATATTTTTCCATCTCTTGTGTCTTCCTCAATTTCTTTCAGAAGTGTTCTATAGTTTTGAGGGTATAGATCCTTTACATGTTTGGTGAGGTTTATTCCTAGGTATCTTATGCTTTTGGGTGCAATTGTAAATGGGATTGACTCCTTATTTCTCTTTCTTCAGTCTCATTGTTAGTGTATAGAAATGCCACTGACTTCTGGGCATTGATTTTGTATCCTGCCACGCTACCGAATTGCTGTATAAGTTCTAGCAATCTTGGGGTGGAGACTTTTGGGTTTTCTATGTAGAGTATCATGTCATCGGCGAAGAGAGAGAGTTTGACTTCTTCTTTTGCCAATTTGAATGCCTTTAATGTCTTTTTGTTGTCTGATTGCTGAGGCTAGGACTTCCAGTACTATGTTGAATAGCAGTGGTGAGAGTGGGACATCCCTGTCTTGTTCCTGATCTTAGGGGAAAGGCTCCCATGCTTCCCCATTGAGAATGATATTTGCTGTGGGCTTTTCATAGATGGCTTTTAAGATGTCGAGGAATGTTCCCTCTATCCCTACACTCTGAAGAGTTTTAATCAGGAATGGATGCTGTATTTTGTCAAATGCTTTCTCTGCATCCAATGAGAGGATCATATGGTTCTTGGTTTTTCTCTTGCTGATATGATGAATCACATTGATTGTTTTACGGGTGTTGAACCAGCCTTGTGTCCCAGGGATAAATCCTACTTGGTCATGGTGAATAATTTTCTTAATGTACTGTTGGATCCTATTGGCCAGTATCTTGTTGAGAATTTTTGCATCCATGTTCATCAGGGATATTGGTCTGTAATTCTCCTTTTTGGCGGGGTCTTTGTCTGGCTTTGGAATTAAGGTGATGCTGGCTTCATAGAACGAATTTGGAAGTACTCCATCTCTTTCTATCTTTCCAAACAGCTTTAGGAGAATAGGTATGATTTCTTCTTTAAACGTTTGATAAAATTCTCCTGGGAAGCCATCTGGCCTGGACTCTTGTGTCTTGGGAGGTTTTTGATGACTGCTTCAATTTCCTCCCTGGTTATTGGCCTGTTCAGGTTTTCTATTTCTTCCTGTTCCAGTTTTGGTAGTTTGTGGCTTTCCAGGAATGCGTCCATTCTTCTAGATTGCCTAATTTATTGGCGTATAGCTGTTCATAATATGTTTTTAAAATCGTTTGTATTTCCTTGGTGTTGGTAGTGATCTCTCCTTTCTCATTCATGATTTTATTAATTTGAGTCTTCTCTCTCTTCTTTTAATAAGGCTGGCTAATGGTTTATCTATCTTATTAATTCTTTCAAAGAACCAACTCCTGGTTCTGTTGATCTGGTTCCACAGTTCTTCTGGTCTCGATTTCGTTGAGTTCTGCTCGAATCTTTATTAACTCCCTTCTTCTCTTGGGTGTAGGATCTATTTGCTGTTTTTTCTCTAGCTCCTTTATGTGTAAGGTTAGCTTTTGTATTTGAGTCTTTCCAGTTTTTGAATGGATGCTTGTATTGCGATGTATTTCCCCCTTAGGACTGCTTTTGCTGCATCCCAAAGATTTTGAACAGTTGTATCTTCATTCTCATTAGTTTCCATGAATCTTTTTAATTCTTCCTTAATTCCTGGTTGACCCTTTATCTTTTAGCAGGATGGTCCTTAACCTCCATGTGTTTGAGGTCCTTCCAAACTTCTTGTTGTGATTTAGTTCTAATTTCAAGGCATTATGGTCCGAGAATATGCAGGGACAATCCCAATCTTTTGGTATCGGTTCAGACCCGATTTGTGACCCAATATGTGGTCTATTCTGGAGAAAGTTCCATGTGCACTTGAGAAGAATGTGTATTCAGTTGAGTTTGGATGTAAAGTTTCTGTAGATATCTGTGAAATCCATCTGGTCCAGTGTATCATTTAAAGCTCTCGTTTCTTTGGAGATGTTTTGCTTAGAAGACCTATCGAGTATAGAAAGAGCTAGATTGAAGTCACCACGTATAAGTGTATTATTATCTAAGTATTTCTTCACTTTGCTTAATAATTGATTTATATATTTGGCAGCTCCCACATTCGGAGCATATATATTGAGGATTGTTAAGTCCTCTTGTTGAATAGATCCTTTAAGTATGATATAGTGTCCCCTCTTCATCTCTCACTACAGTCTTTGGGGTAATTTAGTTTATCTGATATAGGATGGCTACCCCTGCTTCTTTTGAGGACCATTCGAATGGTAAATGGTTCTCCAACCTTTTATTTTTCAGGCTGTAGGTGTCCTTCTGTCTAAAATGCGTCTCTTGTAGACAGCAATCGATGGGTCCTGCTTTTTTATCCAGTCTGAAACCCTGCGCCTTTTGATGGGGTCATTAAGCCCGTTCACATTCAGAGTTACTATTGAGAGATATGAGTTTAGTGTCATCATGATATCTATTCAGTCCTTGTTTTTGTGGATTGTTCCACTGAACTTCTTCTTAAGGGGAATTTTAAGAGTCCCCCTTAAAATTTCTTGCAGAGCTGGTTTGGAGGTCACATATTCTTTTAGTTGCTGCCTGTCTTGGAAGCTCTTTATCTCTCCTTCCATTTTGAATGAGAGCCTTGCTGGATAAAGTATTCTTGGTTGCATGTTCTTCTCATTTAGGACCCTGAATATATCCTGCCAGCCCTTTCTGGCCTGCCAGGTCTCTGTGGAGAGGTCTGCTGTTACCCTAATACTCCTCCCCATAAAAGTCAGGGATTTCTTGTCTCTTGCTGCTTTAAGGATCTTCTCTTTATCTTTGGAATTTGCAAGCTTCACTATTAAATGTCGAGGTGTTGAACGGTTTTATTGATTTTAGGGGGATCTCCTATTTCCTGCATCTGAATGCCTGTTTCCCTTCCCAATGGAAAGTCTTTCCTCCTTTTTCAAATATTATTTGGCCCATGTTTCAGGGTCCACTTCGGGAACCCCAATTCGTACTTTTTTATGTGTCTGTTTTTGTGCCAGTACCACACTGTCTTGATGACCACAGCTTTGTAGTACAACCTGAAATCTGGCATTGTGATGCCCCCAGATATGGTTTTCTTTTAAAATTCCCTGGCTATTCGGGGTCTTTTCTGATTCCACACAAATCTTAAAATAATTTGTTCTAACTCTCTGAAGAAAGTCCATGGTATTTTGATAGGGATTGCATTAAACGTGTATATTGCCCTGGGTAACATTGACATTTTCACAATATTAATTCTGCCAATCCATGAGCATGGAATATTTTTCCATCTCTTTGTGTCTTCCTCAATTTCTTTCAGAAGTGTTCTATAGTTTTGAGGGTATAGATCCTTTACCTCTTTGGTTAGGTTTATTCCTAGGTATCTTATGCTTTTGGGTGCAATTGTAAATGGGATTGACTCCTTAATTTCTCTTTAGTCTCATTGTTAGTGTATAGAAATGCCACTGACTTCTGGGCATTGATTTTGTATCCTGCCACATACCAATTGCTGTATGAGTTCTAGCAATCTTGGGGTGGAGACTTTTGGGTTTTCTATGTAGAGTATCATGTCATCGGCGAAGAGGAGAGTTTGACTTCTTCTTTGCCAATTTGAATGCCTTTAATGTCTTTTTGTTGTCTGATTGCTGAGGCTAGGACTTCCAGTACTATGTTGAATAGCAGTGGTGAGAGTGGACATCCCTGTCTTGTTCCTGATCTTAGGGGAAAGGCTCCCAGTGCTTCCCCATTGAGAATGATATTTGCTGTGGGCTTTTCATAGATGGCTTTTAAGATGTCGAGGAATGTTCCCTCTATCCCTACACTCTGAAGAGTTTTGATCAGGAATGGATGCTGTATTTTGTCAAATGCTTTCTCTGCATCTAATGAGAGGATCATATGGTTCTTGGTTTTTCTCTTGCTGATATGATGAATCACATTGATTGTTTCGGGTGTTGAACCAGCCTTGTGTCCCAGGGATAAATCCTACTTGGTCATGGTGAATAATTTTCTTAATGTACTGTTGGATCCTATTGGCCAGTATCTTGTTGAGAATTTTTGCATCCATGTTCATCAGGGATATTTGGTCTGTAATTCTCCTTTTTGGTGGGGTCTTTGTCTGGTTTTGGAATTAAGGTGATGCTGGCCTCATAGAACGAATTTGGAAGTACTCCATCTCTTTCTATCTTTCCAAACAGCTTTAGGAGAATAGGTATGGTTTCTTCTTTAAACGTTTGATAAAATTCCCCTGGGAAGCCATCTGGCCCTGGACTCTTGTGTCTTGGGAGGTTTTTGATGACTGCTTCAATTTCCTCCCTGGTTATTGGCCTGTTCAGGTTTTCTATTTCTTCCTGTTCCAGTTTTGGTAGTTTGTGGCTTTCCAGGAATGCGTCCATTTCTTCTAGATTGCCTAATTTATTGGCGTATAGCTGTTCATAATATGTTTTTAAAATCGTTTGTATTTCCTTGGTGTTGGTAGTGATCTCTCCTTTCTCATTCATGATTTTATTAATTTGAGTCTTCTCTCTCTTCTTTTTAATAAGGCTGGCTAATGGTTTATCTATCTTATTAATTCTTTCAAAGAACCAACTCCTGGTTCTGTTGATCTGTTCCACAGTTCTTCTGGTCTCGATTTCGTTGAGTTCTGCTCGAATCTTTATTAACTCCCTTCTTCTCTTGGGTGTAGGATCTATTTGCTGTTTTTTCTCTAGCTCCTTTATGTGTAAGGTTAGCTTTTGTATTTGAGTTCTTTCCAGTTTTTGAATGGATGCTTGTATTGCGATGTATTTCCCCCTTAGGACTGCTTTTGCTGCATCCCAAAGATTTTGAACGGTTGTATCTTCATTCTCATTAGTTTCCATGAATCTTTTTAATTCTTCCTTAATTTCCTGGTTGACCCTTTCATCTTTTAGCAGGATGGTCCTTAACCTCCACGTGTTTGAGGTCCTTCCAAACTTCTTGTTGTGATTTAGTTCTAATTTCAAGGCATTATGGTCTGAGAATATGCAGGGGACAATCCCAATCTTTTGGTATCGGTTCAGACCCGATTTGTGACCCAATATGTGGTCTATTCTGGAGAAAGTTCCATGTGCACTTGAGAAGAATGTGTATTCAGTTGAGTTTGGATGTAAAGTTCTGTAGATATCTGTGAAATCCATCTGGTCCAGTGTATCATTTAAAGCTCTCGTTTCTTTGGAGATGTTGTGCTTAGAAGACCTATCGAGTATAGAAAGAGCTAGATTGAAGTCACCAAGTATAAGTGTATTATTATCTAAGTATTTCTTCACTTTGGTTAATAATTGATTTATATATTTGGCAGCTCCCACATTCGGGCATATATATTGAGGATTGTTAAGTCCTCTTGTTGAATAGATCCTTTAAGTATGATATAGTGTCCCTCTTCATCTCTCACTACAGTCTTTGGGGTAAATTTTAGTTTATCTGATATAAGGATGGCTACCCCTGCTTTCTTTTGAGGACCATTCGAATGGTAAATGGTTCTCCAACCTTTATTTTCAGGCTGTAGGTGTCCTTCTGTCTAAAATGAGTCTCTTGTAGACAGCAAATAGATGGGTCTTGCTTTTATCCAGTCTGAAACCCTGCGCCTTTTGATGGGGTCATTAAGCCCGTTCACGTTCAGAGTTACTATTGAGAGATATGAGTTTAGTGTCATCATGATATCTATTCAGTCCTGTTTTTGTGGATTGTTTCTGAACTTCTTCTTTCTTTTAAGAGTCCCCCTTAAAATTTCTTGCAGAGCTGGTTTGGAGGTCACATATTCTTTCAGTTTCTGCCTGTCTTGGAAGCTCTTTATCTCTCCTTCCATTTTGAATGAGAGCCTTGCTGGATAAAGTATTCTTGGTTGCATGTTCTTCTCATTTAGGACCTGAATATATCCTGCCAGCCCTTTCTGGCCTGCCAGGTCTCTGTGGAGAGGTCTGCTGTTACCCTAATACTCCTCCCCATAAAAGTCAGGGATTTCTTGTCTCTTGCTGCTTTAAGGATCTTCTCTTTATCTTTGGAATTTGCAAGCTTCACTATTAAATGTCGAGGTGTTGAACGGTTTTTATTGATTTTGGGGGAGATCTCTCTATTTCCTGGATCTGAATGCCTGTTTCCCTCCCAAAGTTAGG
>NW_026019484.1:127500-137500 GCF_003254725.2 Canis lupus dingo | reverse complement strand
ACCCGAACCCGAACCCGAACCCGAACCCGAACCCGAACCCGAACCCGAACCCGAACCCGAACCCGAACCCGAACCCGAACCCGAACCCGAACCCGAACCCGAACCCGAACCCGAACCCGAACCCGAACCCGAACCCGAACCCGAACCCGAACCCGAACCCGAACCCGAACCCGAACCCGAACCCGAACCCGAACCCGAACCCGAACCCGAACCCGAACCCGAACCCGAACCCGAACCCGAACCCGAACCCGAACCCGAACCCGAACCCGAACCCGAACCCGAACCCGAACCCGAACCCGAACCCGAACCCGAACCCGAACCCGAACCCGAACCCGAACCCGAACCCGAACCCGAACCCGAACCCGAACCCGAACCCGAACCCGAACCCGAACCCGAACCCGAACCCGAACCCGAACCCGAACCCGAACCCGAACCCGAACCCGAACCCCGAACCCGAACCCGAACCCGAACCCGAACCCGAACCCGAACCCGAACCCGAACCCGAACCCGAACCCGAACCCGAACCCGAACCCGAACCCGAACCCGAACCCGAACCCGAACCCGAACCCGAACCCGAACCCGAACCCGAACCCGAACCCGAACCCGAACCCGAACCCGAACCCGAACCCGAACCCGAACCCGAACCCGAACCCGAACCCGAACCCGAACCCGAACCCGAACCCGAACCCGAACCCGAACCCGAACCCGAACCCGAACCCGAACCCGAACCCGAACCCGAACCCGAACCCGAACCCGAACCCGAACCCGAACCCGAACCCGAACCCGAACCCGAACCCGAACCCGAACCCGAACCCGAACCCGAACCCGAACCCGAACCCGAACCCGAACCCGAACCCGAACCCGAACCCGAACCCGAACCCGAACCCGAACCCGAACCCGAACCCGAACCCGAACCCGAACCCGAACCCGAACCCGAACCCGAACCCGAACCCGAACCCGAACCCGAACCCGAACCCGAACCCGAACCCGAACCCGAACCCGAACCCGAACCCGAACCCGAACCCGAACCCGAACCCGAACCCGAACCCGAACCCGAACCCGAACCCGAACCCGAACCCGAACCCGAACCCGAACCCGAACCCGAACCCGAACCCGAACCCGAACCCGAACCCGAACCCGAACCCGAACCCGAACCCGAACCCGAACCCGAACCCGAACCCGAACCCGAACCCGAACCCGAACCCGAACCCGAACCCGAACCCGAACCCGAACCCGAACCCGAACCCGAACCCGAACCCGAACCCGAACCCGAACCCGAACCCGAACCCGAACCCGAACCCGAACCCGAACCCGAACCCGAACCCGAACCCGAACCCGAACCCGAACCCGAACCCGAACCCGAACCCGAACCCGAACCCGAACCCGAACCCGAACCCGAACCCGAACCCGAACCCGAACCCGAACCCGAACCCGAACCCGAACCCGAACCCGAACCCGAACCCGAACCCGAACCCGAACCCGAACCCGAACCCGAACCCGAACCCGAACCCGAACCCGAACCCGAACCCGAACCCGAACCCGAACCCGAACCCGAACCCGAACCCGAACCCGAACCCGAACCCGAACCCGAACCCGAACCCGAACCCGAACCCGAACCCGAACCCGAACCCGAACCCGAACCCGAACCCGAACCCGAACCCGAACCCGAACCCGAACCCGAACCCGAACCCGAACCCGAACCCGAACCCGAACCCGAACCCGAACCCGAACCCGAACCCGAACCCGAACCCGAACCCGAACCCGAACCCGAACCCGAACCCGAACCCGAACCCGAACCCGAACCCGAACCCGAACCCGAACCCGAACCCGAACCCGAACCCGAACCCGAACCCGAACCCGAACCCGAACCCGAACCCGAACCCGAACCCGAACCCGAACCCGAACCCGAACCCGAACCCGAACCCGAACCCGAACCCGAACCCGAACCCGAACCCGAACCCGAACCCGAACCCGAACCCGAACCCGAACCCGAACCCGAACCCGAACCCGAACCCGAACCCGAACCCGAACCCGAACCCGAACCCGAACCCGAACCCGAACCCGAACCCGAACCCGAACCCGAACCCGAACCCGAACCCGAACCCGAACCCGAACCCGAACCCGAACCCGAACCCGAACCCGAACCCGAACCCGAACCCGAACCCGAACCCGAACCCGAACCCGAACCCGAACCCGAACCCGAACCCGAACCCGAACCCGAACCCGAACCCGAACCCGAACCCGAACCCGAACCCGAACCCGAACCCGAACCCGAACCCGAACCCGAACCCGAACCCGAACCCGAACCCGAACCCGAACCCGAACCCGAACCCGAACCCGAACCCGAACCCGAACCCGAACCCGAACCCGAACCCGAACCCGAACCCGAACCCGAACCCGAACCCGAACCCGAACCCGAACCCGAACCCGAACCCGAACCCGAACCCGAACCCGAACCCGAACCCGAACCCGAACCCGAACCCGAACCCGAACCCGAACCCGAACCCGAACCCGAACCCGAACCCGAACCCGAACCCGAACCCGAACCCGAACCCGAACCCGAACCCGAACCCGAACCCGAACCCGAACCCGAACCCGAACCCGAACCCGAACCCGAACCCGAACCCGAACCCGAACCCGAACCCGAACCCGAACCCGAACCCGAACCCGAACCCGAACCCGAACCCGAACCCGAACCCGAACCCGAACCCGAACCCGAACCCGAACCCGAACCCGAACCCGAACCCGAACCCGAACCCGAACCCGAACCCGAACCCGAACCCGAACCCGAACCCGAACCCGAACCCGAACCCGAACCCGAACCCGAACCCGAACCCGAACCCGAACCCGAACCCGAACCCGAACCCGAACCCGAACCCGAACCCGAACCCGAACCCGAACCCGAACCCGAACCCGAACCCGAACCCGAACCCGAACCCGAACCCGAACCCGAACCCGAACCCGAACCCGAACCCGAACCCGAACCCGAACCCGAACCCGAACCCGAACCCGAACCCGAACCCGAACCCGAACCCGAACCCGAACCCGAACCCGAACCCGAACCCGAACCCGAACCCGAACCCGAACCCGAACCCGAACCCGAACCCGAACCCCCGAACCCGAACCCGAACCCGAACCCGAACCCGAACCCGAACCCGAACCCGAACCCGAACCCGAACCCGAACCCGAACCCGAACCCGAACCCGAACCCGAACCCGAACCCGAACCCGAACCCGAACCCGAACCCGAACCCGAACCCGAACCCGAACCCGAACCCGAACCCGAACCCGAACCCGAACCCGAACCCGAACCCGAACCCGAACCCGAACCCGAACCCGAACCCGAACCCGAACCCGAACCCGAACCCGAACCCGAACCCGAACCCGAACCCGAACCCGAACCCGAACCCGAACCCGAACCCGAACCCGAACCCGAACCCGAACCCGAACCCGAACCCGAACCCGAACCCGAACCCGAACCCGAACCCGAACCCGAACCCGAACCCGAACCCGAACCCGAACCCGAACCCGAACCCGAACCCGAACCCGAACCCGAACCCGAACCCGAACCCGAACCCGAACCCGAACCCGAACCCGAACCCGAACCCGAACCCGAACCCGAACCCGAACCCGAACCCGAACCCGAACCCGAACCCGAACCCGAACCCGAACCCGAACCCGAACCCGAACCCGAACCCGAACCCGAACCCGAACCCGAACCCGAACCCGAACCCGAACCCGAACCCGAACCCGAACCCGAACCCGAACCCGAACCCGAACCCGAACCCGAACCCGAACCCGAACCCGAACCCGAACCCGAACCCGAACCCGAACCCGAACCCGAACCCGAACCCGAACCCGAACCCGAACCCGAACCCGAACCCGAACCCGAACCCGAACCCGAACCCGAACCCGAACCCGAACCCGAACCCGAACCCGAACCCGAACCCGAACCCGAACCCGAACCCGAACCCGAACCCGAACCCGAACCCGAACCCGAACCCGAACCCGAACCCGAACCCGAACCCGAACCCGAACCCGAACCCGAACCCGAACCCGAACCCGAACCCGAACCCGAACCCGAACCCGAACCCGAACCCGAACCCGAACCCGAACCCGAACCCGAACCCGAACCCGAACCCGAACCCGAACCCGAACCCGAACCCGAACCCGAACCCGAACCCGAACCCGAACCCGAACCCGAACCCGAACCCGAACCCGAACCCGAACCCGAACCCGAACCCGAACCCGAACCCGAACCCGAACCCGAACCCGAACCCGAACCCGAACCCGAACCCGAACCCGAACCCGAACCCGAACCCGAACCCGAACCCGAACCCGAACCCGAACCCGAACCCGAACCCGAACCCGAACCCGAACCCGAACCCGAACCCGAACCCGAACCCGAACCCGAACCCGAACCCGAACCCGAACCCGAACCCGAACCCGAACCCGAACCCGAACCCGAACCCGAACCCGAACCCGAACCCGAACCCGAACCCGAACCCGAACCCGAACCCGAACCCGAACCCGAACCCGAACCCGAACCCGAACCCGAACCCGAACCCGAACCCGAACCCGAACCCGAACCCGAACCCGAACCCGAACCCGAACCCGAACCCGAACCCGAACCCGAACCCGAACCCGAACCCGAACCCGAACCCGAACCCGAACCCGAACCCGAACCCGAACCCGAACCCGAACCCGAACCCGAACCCGAACCCGAACCCGAACCCGAACCCGAACCCGAACCCGAACCCGAACCCGAACCCGAACCCGAACCCGAACCCGAACCCGAACCCGAACCCGAACCCGAACCCGAACCCGAACCCGAACCCGAACCCGAACCCGAACCCGAACCCGAACCCGAACCCGAACCCGAACCCGAACCCGAACCCGAACCCGAACCCGAACCCGAACCCGAACCCGAACCCGAACCCGAACCCGAACCCGAACCCGAACCCGAACCCGAACCCGAACCCGAACCCGAACCCGAACCCGAACCCGAACCCGAACCCGAACCCGAACCCGAACCCGAACCCGAACCCGAACCCGAACCCGAACCCGAACCCGAACCCGAACCCGAACCCGAACCCGAACCCGAACCCGAACCCGAACCCGAACCCGAACCCGAACCCGAACCCGAACCCGAACCCGAACCCGAACCCGAACCCGAACCCGAACCCGAACCCGAACCCGAACCCGAACCCGAACCCGAACCCGAACCCGAACCCGAACCCGAACCCGAACCCGAACCCGAACCCGAACCCGAACCCGAACCCGAACCCGAACCCGAACCCGAACCCGAACCCGAACCCGAACCCGAACCCGAACCCGAACCCGAACCCGAACCCGAACCCGAACCCGAACCCGAACCCGAACCCGAACCCGAACCCGAACCCGAACCCGAACCCGAACCCGAACCCGAACCCGAACCCGAACCCGAACCCGAACCCGAACCCGAACCCGAACCCGAACCCGAACCCGAACCCGAACCCGAACCCGAACCCGAACCCGAACCCGAACCCGAACCCGAACCCGAACCCGAACCCGAACCCGAACCCGAACCCGAACCCGAACCCGAACCCGAACCCGAACCCGAACCCGAACCCGAACCCGAACCCGAACCCGAACCCGAACCCGAACCCGAACCCGAACCCGAACCCGAACCCGAACCCGAACCCGAACCCGAACCCGAACCCGAACCCGAACCCGAACCCGAACCCGAACCCGAACCCGAACCCGAACCCGAACCCGAACCCGAACCCGAACCCGAACCCGAACCCGAACCCGAACCCGAACCCGAACCCGAACCCGAACCCGAACCCGAACCCGAACCCGAACCCGAACCCGAACCCGAACCCGAACCCGAACCCGAACCCGAACCCGAACCCGAACCCGAACCCGAACCCGAACCCGAACCCGAACCCGAACCCGAACCCGAACCCGAACCCGAACCCGAACCCGAACCCGAACCCGAACCCGAACCCGAACCCGAACCCGAACCCGAACCCGAACCCGAACCCGAACCCGAACCCGAACCCGAACCCGAACCCGAACCCGAACCCGAACCCGAACCCGAACCCGAACCCGAACCCGAACCCGAACCCGAACCCGAACCCGAACCCGAACCCGAACCCGAACCCGAACCCGAACCCGAACCCGAACCCGAACCCGAACCCGAACCCGAACCCGAACCCGAACCCGAACCCGAACCCGAACCCGAACCCGAACCCGAACCCGAACCCGAACCCGAACCCGAACCCGAACCCGAACCCGAACCCGAACCCGAACCCGAACCCGAACCCGAACCCGAACCCGAACCCGAACCCGAACCCGAACCCGAACCCGAACCCGAACCCGAACCCGAACCCGAACCCGAACCCGAACCCGAACCCGAACCCGAACCCGAACCCGAACCCGAACCCGAACCCGAACCCGAACCCGAACCCGAACCCGAACCCGAACCCGAACCCGAACCCGAACCCGAACCCGAACCCGAACCCGAACCCGAACCCGAACCCGAACCCGAACCCGAACCCGAACCCGAACCCGAACCCGAACCCGAACCCGAACCCGAACCCGAACCCGAACCCGAACCCGAACCCGAACCCGAACCCGAACCCGAACCCGAACCCGAACCCGAACCCGAACCCGAACCCGAACCCGAACCCGAACCCGAACCCGAACCCGAACCCGAACCCGAACCCGAACCCGAACCCGAACCCGAACCCGAACCCGAACCCGAACCCGAACCCGAACCCGAACCCGAACCCGAACCCGAACCCGAACCCGAACCCGAACCCGAACCCGAACCCGAACCCGAACCCGAACCCGAACCCGAACCCGAACCCGAACCCGAACCCGAACCCGAACCCGAACCCGAACCCGAACCCGAACCCGAACCCGAACCCGAACCCGAACCCGAACCCGAACCCGAACCCGAACCCGAACCCGAACCCGAACCCGAACCCGAACCCGAACCCGAACCCGAACCCGAACCCGAACCCGAACCCGAACCCGAACCCGAACCCGAACCCGAACCCGAACCCGAACCCGAACCCGAACCCGAACCCGAACCCTACCCGAACCCGAACCCGAACCCGAACCGAACCCGAACCCGAACCCGAACCCGAACCCGAACCCGAACCCGAACCCGAACCCGAACCCGAACCCGAACCCGAACCCGAACCCGAACCCGAACCCGAACCCGAACCCGAACCCGAACCCGAACCCGAACCCGAACCCGAACCCGAACCCGAACCCGAACCCGAACCCGAACCCGAACCCGAACCCGAACCCGAACCCGAACCCGAACCCGAACCCGAACCCGAACCCGAACCCGAACCCGAACCCGAACCCGAACCCGAACCCGAACCCGAACCCGAACCCGAACCCGAACCCGAACCCGAACCCGAACCGAACCCGAACCCGAACCCGAACCCGAACCCGAACCCGAACCCGAACCCGAACCCGAACCCGAACCCGAACCCGAACCCGAACCCGAACCCGAACCCGAACCCGAACCCGAACCCGAACCCGAACCCGAACCCGAACCCGAACCCGAACCCGAACCCGAACCCGAACCCGAACCCGAACCCGAACCCGAACCCGAACCCGAACCCGAACCCGAACCCGAACCCGAACCCGAACCCGAACCCGAACCCGAACCCGAACCCGAACCCGAACCCGAACCCGAACCCGAACCCGAACCCGAACCCGAACCCGAACCCGAACCCGAACCCGAACCCGAACCCGAACCCGAACCCGAACCCGAACCCGAACCCGAACCCGAACCCGAACCCGAACCCGAACCCGAACCCGAACCCGAACCCGAACCCGAACCCGAACCCGAACCCGAACCCGAACCCGAACCCGAACCCGAACCCGAACCCGAACCCGAACCCGAACCCGAACCCGAACCCGAACCCGAACCCGAACCCGAACCCGAACCCGAACCCGAACCCGAACCCGAACCCGAACCCGAACCCGAACCCGAACCCGAACCCGAACCCGAACCCGAACCCGAACCCGAACCCGAACCCGAACCCGAACCCGAACCCGAACCCGAACCCGAACCCGAACCCGAACCCGAACCCGAACCCGAACCCGAACCCGAACCCGAACCCGAACCCGAACCCGAACCCGAACCCGAACCCGAACCCGAACCCGAACCCGAACCCGAACCCGAACCCGAACCCGAACCCGAACCCGAACCCGAACCCGAACCCGAACCCGAACCCGAACCCGAACCCGAACCCGAACCCGAACCCGAACCCGAACCCGAACCCGAACCCGAACCCGAACCCGAACCCGAACCCGAACCCGAACCCGAACCCGAACCCGAACCCGAACCCGAACCCGAACCCGAACCCGAACCCGAACCCGAACCCGAACCCGAACCCGAACCCGAACCCGAACCCGAACCCGAACCCGAACCCGAACCCGAACCCGAACCCGAACCCGAACCCGAACCCGAACCCGAACCCGAACCCGAACCCGAACCCGAACCCGACCCGAACCCGAACCCGAACCCGAACCCGAACCCGAACCCGAACCCGAACCCGAACCCGAACCCGAACCCGAACCCGAACCCGAACCCGAACCCGAACCCGAACCCGAACCCGAACCCGAACCCGAACCCGAACCCGAACCCGAACCCGAACCCGAACCCGAACCCGAACCCGAACCCGAACCCGAACCCGAACCCGAACCCGAACCCGAACCCGAACCCGAACCCGAACCCGAACCCGAACCCGAACCCGAACCCGAACCCGAACCCGAACCCGAACCCGAACCCGAACCCGAACCCGAACCCGAACCCGAACCCGAACCCGAACCCGAACCCGAACCCGAACCCGAACCCGAACCCGAACCCGAACCCGAACCCGAACCCGAACCCGAACCCGAACCCGAACCCGAACCCGAACCCGAACCCGAACCCGAACCCGAACCCGAACCCGAACCCGAACCCGAACCCGAACCCGAACCCGAACCCGAACCCGAACCCGAACCCGAACCCGAACCCGAACCCGAACCCGAACCCGAACCCGAACCCGAACCCGAACCCGAACCCGAACCCGAACCCGAACCCGAACCCGAACCCGAACCCGAACCCGAACCCGAACCCGAACCCGAACCCGAACCCGAACCCGAACCCGAACCCGAACCCGAACCCGAACCCGAACCCGAACCCGAACCCGAACCCGAACCCGAACCCGAACCCGAACCCGAACCCGAACCCGAACCCGAACCCGAACCCGAACCCGAACCCGAACCCGAACCCGAACCCGAACCCGAACCCGAACCCGAACCCGAACCCGAACCCGAACCCGAACCCGAACCCGAACCCGAACCCGAACCCGAACCCGAACCCGAACCCGAACCCGAACCCGAACCCGAACCCGAACCCGAACCCGAACCCGAACCCGAACCCGAACCCGAACCCGAACCCGAACCCGAACCCGAACCCGAACCCGAACCCGAACCCGAACCCGAACCCGAACCCGAACCCGAACCCGAACCCGAACCCGAACCCGAACCCGAACCCGAACCCGAACCCGAACCCGAACCCGAACCCGAACCCGAACCCGAACCCGAACCCGAACCCGAACCCGAACCCGAACCCGAACCCGAACCCGAACCCGAACCCGAACCCGAACCCGAACCCGAACCCGAACCCGAACCCGAACCCGAACCCGAACCCGAACCCGAACCCGAACCCGAACCCGAACCCGAACCCGAACCCGAACCCGAACCCGAACCCGAACCCGAACCCGAACCCGAACCCGAACCCGAACCCGAACCCGAACCCGAACCCGAACCCGAACCCGAACCCGAACCCGAACCCGAACCCGAACCCGAACCCGAACCCGAACCCGAACCCGAACCCGAACCCGAACCCGAACCCGAACCCGACCCGAACCCGAACCCGAACCCGAACCCGAACCCGAACCCGAACCCGAACCCGAACCCGAACCCGAACCCGAACCCGAACCCGA
>NW_026019484.1:0-122500 GCF_003254725.2 Canis lupus dingo | reverse complement strand
CAGAGCGCAAAGGGGCTCCTGTTACGTGCTACTGCGCACGTGCGCCCTTGACCCGGGCCTGGGTTCGGGCGCCCCCTGCGGGACGCTCAGGAGCTGAAGGAGGCCATGCAGGAGGCGGCGTCCCCGCGCCCAGGGCCGGACCTGCCTCCTTCCAGGCTCCAGCTGAGACCTAGGAGCTTCGGAAACGTCGCGCTGAAATGGAGCACAACACCCGGCTTCCCCAGAAATGCTTAATGACAATGAATTGGAACCCACAGGATGCGAAATGAAATGTGGACCAAACTTTTACCACGTCTACCAAGACTCATTCAACCCTCTTCCACTGTGGGCGGGACCGCGGGCTAGTGCAGCCGCCCTGGAAACAGTCAGGAGGCTCCTCAGGAAGTTACCGATAGACCTGCCCTGCGACCGGCAGGTGCACGGCCTGGAGCTCACTCCGAAGATACAGATGCAATGAAACGCCGGGACACCTGCGCCCCGATGTCTACAGCAGCCGGGTCCACAGTAGCCACACTGTGGGAGGAGCCTCGGTGCCTTCAGACAGATGATGGCTAAAGAGGATGGGAGATAGATGATGGTCATAGAGAGAAGAATGGTACTCAGCTATCAAAGAGAAGGAAATCTTGCCATTTGCAATGACGCGGATAGAACTAGAGGGATCATGTTAAGTGAAATAAGTCAGTCGGGAAAAAGAATGACCGTGTGGTGTCATTCATAGGTGGAATTAAAGAAGCAAAGCAGATGAACTACTGTGAAGGGAAGGAAAAACAAATAAGATGAAAACAGATGCAGGAAATACACTCTTAATCATAGGAAACAAACTGAAGGTCGCTGGAGGGGGGGGAGGGGTTAACGGGGGATGGGCACGAAGGAGGGCAGGTGATAGCACGAGCACTGCTGTTCTCTCCAACTGGTGAATCCCTGAATTCTACCTCTGAAAGTAGAATTATACTTTCGTTATAACGAAAACACTATACGTTAATTATTTGGGTTTAAATTAAATTAAGTTAAAAAATACCAGTTGTATCAGAGCACATTTCCTTCTACACTCTCTGTTCTGCGCCTTCAGCTTATGCTGGAACCACCCCCTGTGGGTCTAAGTAGGTGCCACGCCTCGTTCATGGCCCAACCCAGGGCTAGAACTCAGGACCCCGAGATCAGGACCGGAGGTGAGGTCAGGAGTCGGATGCTTAACCGACAGAGCCAGCCGGGGGTCCGAGAACCACACTGCTTTATCCTGTGTCTCTGTGACATCGTTTGAAATAGGAAAGTGCTGCGTCCCGCTCTGTCCTGCTTTTCCAATACTGATTTGCTGTCCGGGGGGGCTGACAGATGTTAGGTTTTTTTTTTTTTTTTTCCTATTTCTAGGATCTACCACCATGATTTTGATAGGAATGACATTGAAACCGAGGGTGGCTTCAGGAACTGCGGACACTTTCACAAGATGAGGCTTCCACCCCACGAGCCCAGGACGACCTCCCAGAGCCTGGTATGGCTCAGTGCATAAGTCTTGTGCTCCTTTGGTTCAGGCTCATTATTTATTCTCTGTGATGCTCCTGAGAAGGGAGTCACGTCCTTCATTTCCTTCCTGAGTGCTCATTATTGGGACACAGCAAGGCTACTGAGCTCTGTAGGTTCAGTTGGTGTCCCGTGAATTTACTGAATTCAATCATTAGTTCTAACAGGTTTTGGTGTGGGCTCTCGGGTTTCCTGTTTCTAGTACCGCGTCTTCAGCAAATAGGGACAGTGTGACGTCCCCCTTCCAGGTGTGAAACCTTTGCTGTTTCCTGTCTGTTGACTACATTAGGACTTCCAGTGCTGAGAGGGGACCTCCTTGGCTTGTTCCTGCTCTTAGGGGAGACGATTTCAGGTTTTCACCCTTGAAGATGATGTCAGCTTCCTAGCGGCCTTTATTCTGTTGATAGACATTTCCTCAAAACCCACTATGCTTTTGATGCTGTATTTTGTCAAATGTTTTTTCTGCAACTCTTGAGAGGATCGTATGCTTTTTGTCCTTTCTCTCGTTTTTCTTTTTTTTAAGATTTTATTTATATATCCTTGAGAGACACAGAGACACAGAGAGAGAAAGACAGAGACACGGGCAGAGGGAAAAGGCGGCTCCATGTAGGGAACCCGACATGGGACTCGATCCCGGGACTCCAGGATCACGCCCTGGGCTGAAGGCAGGCGCTAAACCGCTGAACCACCGGGGGCTACCCCATGTCCTTTCTCTGGTTAATGTGATGGATCCTGCTGACTGATGGACAGAGGGGCCGTGGGTAGGACACGGGCGACGTAGATGAACAATAGTAACAGCTATAAGCGTCTGGTTTGTAAATAAAATAAGTCACAGAAATTTAGAAAATACAGCCTAGGGAATAGAGTCAGTACTGTTGTGATAACTTTATACGGGGACAGACGGTGACGCTGCTTCTCGTGGGGGGAGCTGAGTAAGGCACAGAATTGTCAAGTCTCTAGTTGTAGCCCTGAAACTACTGTCACATTGTGTGTTGACTGTACTTCAGTAAATATCAAGGAAAAGGGGTTTCTGGTAGGACTCCCGGTGGGTCCGTGAAAGGCATTTACACGGTCGTTACACACACGAAGACACCTCTGCAGAGGGGATAAAGATGCTCACGTGTCTTCATGTTAATTTTTAGAAAATTTACTTGAGAGAGGGTGCGGTAGGGAGGAGCAGAGGGAGAGGGGAACCTGGAGTGGACTCCTCACCCAACGGAGCCCGAGCCCCACGTGAGGCTCCATGCCACAACCTCGAGATCCTGACCTGAGCCAAATTAAAGAGTCGACGTGGAACCGACTGAACCACCCAGGAGCCCCTCAAATGTTAAGTGCGACCCCATGCTGTGAACTCTGGGGGTCGGGGGGACATCTGTGACCCCCAGTCTGCCTAGAATGGTGGGAGGCCTGCAGGGCCCGAGGATGGGGGAGGGTGCCTGCATCCCCTTCCCACCTGGCGGGGGACAGGACCCTCCCCCGGGACCCTTGGCCTTCAGGGTGAAGGGCTAAGTGCTGATTGGACCCCGCCTGCCCACAGTGATGATGCGGGACCCCACTGTGGGCGGAACTGTGACGCCCCCGGGTTCCACTACTGCCTGGCGCTCACTGTGCTTCTGCAGACCTTCGGAAGCACTCGTGCTTTGGATCTGGCTCACAGCGACCCGACTCTCCTGCTCTCCCAAGTAGCTCAGTACTCCCACTCTCCTCAGTACCCCCACTCTCCCCAGTACCCCCACTCTCCCCAGTACTCACACTCACCCCAGTACCCCAACTCTCCCACTCTCCCCAGTACTCCCACTCTCCCCAGTACCCCAACTCTCCCACTCTCCCCAGTACCCCAGAACTCCCACTCTACCCAGTTCCCCAACTCTCCCACTCTACCCAGTACACGATGCATAAAGAGGAGGCGCTCACACAGCGATAGGTCACAGGTGAGTGGCCCCTGATGCCTGCTCCCCGTGGGCCACTCTGGGGCCTGTGGGTCCGGGTGGGGGCGCTGGCCTCCTGGGCTGGGGTCCAAAACACCCCGACCCCAATGAGATGACCTTGAGCAGCTCCTGCAGCCCTTCCACAGCCCCACGGGGTGAGGGTGGCCCCCTAAGGCCCTGTCCAGGGAAAGAGGCTGCAGTCAGAGTTTGGCAGCTCCCTCGGGACCCCCGCTCCCCTGTAAGGCCTGTGCTATTCAGGGAGACACAATACGTGACCTTTCCAGCCCGTCCTAGATGCAAGGACCCCGACAGGGATGACACCCCCCCGCCCCACTCTGTGGTGAGGGGAGGACGGTCAGGGCCTGCTGGGTCCCCCTGACCGGTGAGCAGGCTTACTCTTCACGCACTGGAATGCGGGCAGAGTCCCTCGTGCTCCCCCCAGAACCCCCCTCAGGCTATTCACGCATCGTTGCCCTCAGTGTGGGGAGTTTGGTCGCACTCTTGCTGGCATCAGGTTTTAATTTTGATGAAGTCTAGTCCGTTGCTTTCTCCCCTCGGTCGTTGTGCTTGTGGAATCTAAGAGAAACCTTCGATATCCCCCGGGCTGGGAGACATCAACCCGAGCATCAGATCGGCAGTTCGCCAGAGCCTCCTGGGTCCCCCGCCCGTGTGCTCCTGATACCGGGGTGGGAGCGCACTGTGATCCCAGCGTGACGGCGTGTCCTGGGACAGTGGCTGGGAAGGTGGACTGTAGGTGGGCGAGTGACAGACAGGCAGTGAGGGCCGGCGTGTGATGTTCTAGCCAAGCCTCTGCCCCTCAGGGCTATGGGGTTGTCTCCGGCTCTGGTCAGATGGAGGGGGACCTGCCCACGGGGAGCACCCAGACGCATGTGTCCTCGGAAGGTTTTCATGTGCCGTCATTCTTGGATGTGTTTGGATTGCAGCACCATGCAGGAGGACTCGGAGAACCTACTGGCCTTGTGAAGGGAGGATATCGTGGCCCGGTACCATCAGGTGAGGCCCAGAAGGGACCATAGACAATACACACCCACGACAAGGGAGACCATACCTGCAAGGCAGGGGAGGCCCAGGAGAGGATCAGAGCCAAGGATGAGTCAGGTCAGCCCAGACAAGGACCATAGTCACCAGGAACAAGTGAGACCCTGGGGATGGTACTGGTGTCAGTAGCAACTAAGGGTCCATCCTGGATGTTAGTCATTGGTAGCTGAGGAGCCCAGTCACCAGGTATGGTGAGGCCCAGGTGGGGACCACAGTCACCAGGTCCAGATGAAGTCCACAGCTACCATGTCCAGGTGAGGCCCAGGTGGGGACCAGAGTCACCAGGTCCAGGTGAGGCAAAGGTGGAGACCACAGTCACCAGGTCCCGGTGAAGCCAAGGTGGGAACCGCCTTAATAGAAATGCGAACTCTTCTCACTGTAGTGTTCCAGCTGTTCTCTCTTTAAATCTCAGGCCGAATTCATAGGTTTTCAGGATGATTTGAGAGTTAGCTAGGTAGTTTGGTAGGGACAGGTGACTTGGGGACCCTACTCTTCGGCTGTCTTGCCCTTCTGACAGGAATATTTTTAGCAGTGAACAGTAAAGTCTGTTTATTAAAAGTTGTTATTAATTTGTGCAAACAAATTTCTGTAGGCTTAAAGCAACTGTGAATCACACATATCCACACTGGCTAGAAAAATTTTTTAACCTGAGTTTCTAGATCATTTTCATTATGTGAATGATTTCTTTCCAAAACTAATTACCAAAGGAAGTAGGGCAATGTGACAAGAGAAATAGCCAAACAACATGAGAAAAAAGAAACAAACAAAAAAAACCTAAGCATTTTTCTTGGGATGAGAGAAATCCTGATCGTGTAAGGTTTTTTTCACCCTGCCCTGAGAAAAACCAATTCCCTGACTCAGATGCGTCAGGAGACAACTGGGTTTCTGATCCAGTAAATCGTGACGGCCTCTGGCACTTGGTTCCCACAGCTGTGGATGTGACCTCAGACCAGCTCGGTGGTTTCCAGGCTGCACTTGGAGGAATTGGAAGGGCTCTGAACATGCACCTTAGGGGCAGTCTGGGATCCATACCCTACAGCTTTTAATTGATAGGTACACCAACTCACATAAAACTTTGCTAGAAAGAAGTCGAATTGTGTGTTTTAAGAATTGAAAATGGGCAGCCTGGGTGGCTCAGCCGTTTAGCACTGCCTTCTGCCCAGGGCGTGATCCTGGAGACCCAGAATGGAGTCCCACTTCGGGCTCCCTGCATGGAGCCTGCCTCTCCCTCTGCCTGTGTCTCTGCCTCTCTCTCTCTCTCTTTCTCTCTCTCTCTCATGAATAAATAGATAAAATATATTTTTAACAAGTATATTGTAGGGCAGCCCCGGTGGCTCAGCGATTTAGCGCCACCTTCAGCCCAGTGTGGGATGCTGGAGATGCAGCATGGAGTCCCACGTCAGGCTCCCTGCATGGAACCTGCTTCTCCCTCTATCTGTGTCTCTGCCTCTCTCTCCCTCTCTCTCTCTCAAATAATAAATAAATAAATAAATAAATAAATAAATAAATAAATAAATAAATAAATAAAATGAAAAAGTATATGGCAGCTATATTGGTAGCTATATTAATCAAGTGTGTTGTTTTTGGGGGGAGGAGCAAGATGGCGGAAGAGTAGGGTCTCCAAATCACCTGTCTCCACCAAACTACCTAGAAAACCTTCAAATTATCCTGAAAATCTATGAATTCGGCCTGAGATTTAAAGAGAGACCAGCTGGAATGCTACAGTGAGAAGAGTTCGCGCATCTATCAAGGTAGGAAGACGGGGAAAAAGAAATAAAGGAACAAAGGCCTCCAAGGGGGAGGGGCCCCGCGAGGAGCTGGGCTGAGGCCAGGGCGAGTGTCCCCAGGACAGGAGAGCCCCGTCCCGGAGACGCAGGAGCTGCACCGACCTTCCCGGGGGAAAGGGGCTCGCGGGGAGTTGGAGCAAGACCCAGGAGGGCGAGGATGCCCTCGGGCTCCCTGGGACAGTAACAGAGCAACTGCGCGCCCAGGAGAGTGCGCCGAGCTCCCTAAGGGCTGCAGCGCGCGGCGGGACCCGGAGCAGCTCGGAGGGGCTCGGGCGGCAGCTCCGCGGAGGGGGTTGCGCAGCCCGGGAGCGCGAATCCAACAGCGCAGGCTCCGGAGCACAGGGCGCCGAGACACAGCCCAGGATCCTGCCTCCCCCGGGACAGGCAGAGGCCGGGAGGGCCCAGGACAGCAAGGACGCTCCTGCCCCAGCTGAGCAGAGCAACGGCCCCGCCCCGGAGCCTCCAGGCCCTGCAGACGGAGTTCCTGCCGGAGCTGAATCCAGGTTTCCAGAGCTGCCCCGCCACTGGGGCTGTTCCTCCTGCGGCCTCACGGGGTAAACAACCCCCACTGAGCCCTGCACCAGGCAGGGGCAGAGCAGCTACCCAACTGCTAACACCTGAAAATCAGCACAACAGGCCCCTCCCCCAGAAGATCAGCTAGACTGACAACTTCCAGGGGAAGCCAAGGGACTTAAAGAACACAGAATCAGAAGATACTCCCCTGTGGTTCTTTTTTTTTTTGTTTGTTTTGTTTTGTTTTGCTTTTTGATTTGTTTCCTTCCCCCACCCCCTTTTTTTCTCCTTTCTTTTTCTTTCTCTTTTTCTTCTTTTTTTTTTTTTTCGTTTTTTTTTCTCTTTTTCTTCCCTTTTTTTTTTCTCTTTCTCTTTTCTTTCCTTCTTTCTCTCCTCTCTTTTTCTCTTTTTCCCAATACAATTTGCTTTGGGCCACTCTGCACTGAGCAAAATGACTAGAAGGAAAACCTCACCTCAAAAGAAAGAATCAGAAACAGTCCTCTCTCCCACAGAGTTACAAAATCTGGATTACAATTCAATGTCAGAAAGCCAATTCAGAAGGACTATTATACAGCTACTGGTGGCTCTAGAAAAAAGTATAAAGGACTCAAGAGACTTCATGACTGCAGAATTTAGAGCTAATCAGGCAGAAATTAAAAATCAATTGAATGAGATGCAATCCAAACTAGAAGTCCTAACGACGAGGGTTAACGAGGTGGAAGAACGAGTGAGTGACATAGAAGACAAGTTGATAGCAAAGAGGGAAACTGAGGAAAAAAGAGACAAACAATTAAAAGACCATGAAGATAGATTAAGGGAAATAAACGACAGCCTGAGGAAGAAAAACCAACGTTTAATTGGGGTTCCCGAGGACGCCGAAAGGGACAGAGGGCCAGAATATGTATTTGAACAAATTCTAGCTGAAAACTTTCCTAATCTGGGAAGGGAAACAGGCATTCAGATCCAGGAAATAGAGAGATCCCCCCCTAAAATCAATAAAAACCGTTCAACACCTCGACATTTAATTGTGAAGCTTGCAAATTCCAAAGATAAGGAGAAGATCCTTAAAGCAGCAAGAGACAAGAAATCCCTGAATTTTATGGGGAGGAGTATTAGGGTAACAGCAGACCTCTCCACAGAGACCTGGCAGGCCAGAAAGGGCTGGCAGGATATATTCAGGGTCCTAAATGAGAAGAACATGCAACCAAGAATACTTTATCCAGCAAGGCTCTCATTCAAAATGGAAGGAGAGATAAAGAGCTTCCAAGACAGGCAGCAACTAAAAGAATATGTGACCTCCAAACCAGCTCTGCAAGAAATTTTAAGGGGGACTCTTAAAATTCCCCTTTAAGAAGAAGTTCAGTGGAACAGTCCACAAAAACAAAGACTGAATAGATATCATGATGACACTAAACTCATATCTCTCAATAGTAACTATGAATGTGAACGGGCTTAATGACCCCATCAAAAGGCGCAGGGTTTCTGACTGGATAAAAAAGCAGGACCCATCTATTTGCTGTCTACAAGAGACTCATTTTAGACAGAAGGACACCTACAGCCTGAAAATAAAAGGTTGGAGAACCATTTACCATTCGAATGGTCCTCAAAAGAAAGCAGGGGTAGCCATCCTTATATCAGATAAACTAAAATTTACCCCAAAGACTGTAGTGAGAGATGAAGAGGGACACTATATCATACTTAAAGGATCTATTCAACAAGAGGACTTAACAATCCTCAATATATATGCTCCGAATGTGGGAGCTGCCAAATATATACATCAATTATTAACCAAAGTGAAGAAATACTTAGATAATAATACACTTATACTTGGTGACTTCAATCTAGCTCTTTCTATACTCGATAGGTCTTCTAAGCAAAACATCTCCAAAGAAACGAGAGCTTTAAATGATACACTGGACCAGATGGATTTCACAGATATCTACAGAACGTTACATCCAAACTCAACTGAATACACATTCTTCTCAAGCGCACATGGAACTTTCTCCAGAATAGACCACATATTGGGTCACAAATCGGGTCTGAAACGATACCAAAAGATTGGGATTGTCCCCTGCATATTCTCGGACCATAATGCCTTGAAATTAGAACTAAATCACAACAAGAAGTTTGGAAGGACCTCAAACACATGGAGGTTAAGGACCATCCTGCTAAAAGATAAAAGGGTCAACCAGGAAATTAAGGAAGAATTAAAAAGATTCATGGAAACTAAGGAGAATGAAGATACAACCGTTCAAAATCTTTGGGATGCAGCAAAAGCAGTCCTAAGGGGGAAATACATCGCAATACAAGCATCCATTCAAAAACTGGAAAGAACTCAAATACAAAAGCTAACCTTACACATAAAGGAGCTAGAGAAAAAACAGCAAATAGATCCTACACCCAAGAGAAGAAGGGAGTTAATAAGGATTCGAGCAGAACTCAACGAAATCGAGACCAGAAGAACTGTGGAACAGATCAACAGAACCAGGAGTTGGTTCTTTGAAAGAATTAATAAGATAGATAAACCATTAGCCAGCCTTATTAAAAAGAAGAGAGAGAAGACTCAAATTAATAAAATCATGAATGAGAAAGGAGAGATCACTACCAACACCAAGGAAATACAAACGATTTTAAAAACATATTATGAACAGCTATACGCCAATAAATTAGGCAATCTAGAAGAAATGGACGCATTCCTGGAAAGCCACAAACTACCAAAACTGGAACAGGAAGAAATAGAAAACCTGAACAGGCCAATAACCAGGGAGGAAATTGAAGCAGTCATCAAAAACCTCCCAAGACACAAGAGTCCAGGGCCAGATGGCTTCCCAGGGGAATTTTATCAAACGTTTAAAGAAGAAACCATACCTATTCTCCTAAAGCTGTTTGGAAAGATAGAAAGAGATGGAGTACTTCCAAATTCGTTCTATGAAGCCAGCATCACCTTAATTCCAAAGCCAGACAAAGACCCCGCCAAAAAGGAGAATTACAGACCAATATCCCTGATGAACATGGATGCAAAAATTCTCAACAAGATACTGGCCAATAGGATCCAACAGTACATTAAGAAAATTATTCACCATGACCAAGTAGGATTTATCCCTGGGACACAAGGCTGGTTCAACACCCGTAAAACAATCAATGTGATTCATCATATCAGCAAGAGAAAAACCAAGAACCATAGGATCCTCTCATTGGATGCAGAGAAAGCATTTGACAAAATACAGCATCCATTCCTGATCAAAACTCTTCAGAGTGTAGGGATAGAGGGAACATTCCTCGACATCTTAAAAGCCATCTATGAAAAGCCCACAGCAAATATCATTCTCAATGGGGAAGCACTGGGAGCCTTTCCCCTAAGATCAGGAACAAGACAGGGATGTCCACTCTCACCACTGCTGTTCAACATAGTACTGGAAGTCCTAGCCTCAGCAATCAGACAACAAAAAGACATTAAAGGCATTCAAATTGGCAAAGAAGAGGTCAAACTCTCCCTCTTCGCCGATGACATGATACTCTACATAGAAAACCCAAAAGTCTCCACCCCAAGATTGCTAGAACTCATACAGCAATTCGGTAGTGTGGCAGGATACAAAATCAATGCCCAGAAGTCAGTGGCATTTCTATACACTAACAATGAGACTGAAGAAAGAGAAATTAAGGAGTCAATCCCATTTACAATTGCACCCAAAAGCATAAGATACCTAGGAATAAACCTCACCAAACATGTAAAGGATCTATACCCTCAAAACTATAGAACACTTCTGAAAGAAATTGAGGAAGACACAAAGAGATGGAAAAATATTCCATGCTCATGGATTGGCAGAATTAATATTGTGAAAATGTCAATGTTACCCAGGGCAATATACACGTTTAATGCAATCCCTATCAAAATACCATGGACTTTCTTCAGAGAGTTAGAACAAATTATTTTAAGATTTGTGTGGAATCAGAAAAGACCCCGAATAGCCAGGGGAATTTTAAAAAAGAAAACCATAGCTGGGGGCATCACAATGCCAGATTTCAGGTTGTACTACAAAGCTGTGGTCATCAAGACAGTGTGGTACTGGCACAAAAACAGACACATAGATCAGTGGAACAGAATAGAGAATCCAGAAGTGGACCCTGAACTTTATGGGCAACTAATATTCGATAAAGGAGGAAAGACTATCCATTGGAAGAAAGACAGTCTCTTCAATAAATGGTGCTGGGAAAATTGGACATCCACATGCAGAAGAATGAAACTAGACCACTCTCTTTCACCATACACAAAGATAAACTCAAAATGGATGAAAGATCTAAATGTGAGACAAGATTCCATCAAAATCCTAGAGAAGAACACAGGCAACACCCTTTTTGAACTCGGCCATAGTAACTTCTTGCAAGATACATCCACGAAGGCAAAAGAAACAAAAGCAAAAATGAACTATTGGGACTTCATCAAGATAAGAAGCTTTTGCACAGCAAAGGATACAGTCAACAAAACTCAAAGACAACCTACAGAATGGGAGAAGATATTTGCAAATGACATATCAGATAAAGGGCTAGTTTCCAAGATCTATAAAGAACTTCTTAAACTCAACACCAAAGAAACAAACAATCCAATCATGAAATGGGCAAAAGACATGAACAGAAATCTCACAGAGGAAGACATAGACATGGCCAACATGCATATGAGAAAATGCTCTGCATCACTTGCCATCAGGGAAATACAAATGAAAACTACAATGAGATACCACCTCACACCAGTGAGAATGGGGAAAATTAACAAGGCAGGAAACAACAAATGTTGGAGAGGATGCGGAGAAAAGGGAACCCTCTTACACTGTTGGTAGGACTGTGAACTGGTGCAGCCACTCTGGAAAACTGTGTAGAGGTTCCTCAAACAGTTAAAAATAGACCTGCCCTACGACCCAGCAATTGCACTGTTGGGGATTTACCCCAAAGATACAAATGCAATGAAACGCCGGGACACCTGCACCCCGATGTTTCTAGCAGCAATGGCCACGATAGCCAAACTGTGGAAGGAGCCTCGGTGTCCAAAGAAAGATGAATGGATAAAGAAGATGTGGTTTATGTATACAATGGAATATTACTCAGCTATTAGAAATGACAACTACCCACCATTTGCTTCAACGTGGATGGAACTGGAGGGTATTCTGTTGAGTGAAGTAAGTCAGTCGGAGAAGGACAAACATTATATGTTCTCATTCATTTGGGGAATATAAATAATAGTGAAAGGGAAAATAAGGGAAGGGAGAAGAAATGTGTGGGAAATATCAGAAAGGGAGACAGAACGTAAAGACTGCTAACTCTGGGAAACGAACTAGGGGTGGTAGAAGGGGAGGAGGGCGGGGGGTGGGAGTGAATGGGTGACGGGCACTGGGTGTTATTCTGTATGTTAGTAAATTGAACACCAATAAAAAAATAAATTAAAAAAAAAGTGTGTTGTTTTTACATTTTATGGTGACTGGACCTAGCAAGTCTCTACATCAACAACCATCACTATTAGTCCTCACAACAGTGTCACGGGACAGGCAGTATTATTTCCTTTTTATAGATGAAATTGATGACCTCAAGCACATGCGGTTCCTTCCCTTTCTGTTTTTCTGTTCAGAATATACAAGCTATAAGTGAGTAAATTGCAAGAAACCCACTTGCGTGATGAACACCTCTACTTTCCTCAGATGATTTTAATATTTTTCTCAATTCTGAACTCCTTATCTATCTTACTACTCTTTTTGAATAACTTAGGATATGTTTTCCCAGGACTTGTTCAGAGAACCAGTCCCTGGATTAATGTCTTTCCCTAAGTATGAATCAGTGACCTGAAACAGACCCAGCATACACAGATTCTCCTATTTATTCAACACCCATCCATTCCAAAAAGAAGTCTATTTGGCCTTCTATATGACAGGTACAGAGACAGGCTCCGTCCCCACTGGGTTTCGATCTATGTCCCAGAGTACTACCTGCAGTCTTTTGAACTTCATATCAGGATCCTTAATGCTGATTTCTGAGGGCAAAACAAGCAAGTCCACAGTTCTCCTTCATGCTTCCCCAGCAGACCCTTGGGTTCTCTCCACAGTGTTGAACTGTTACTGAGCCATTGGTTGTGTAGGTCAGTCACAGAGCAGCATTGCCATCCAAAACAAAAAGGAGGAAAAAGGAGTTTGGAAGTAATTGGGTCTCACAAATTGTGGGGAGGGAATATTGAAACTGTGACAATGTTTCTTAGTGCACCTTTTCTCAGAGCCACATCTCTCCTGTTCTTGACTGAGGGACAGGAGAGTCTAGGTAGGAAGAAATAGGTAGGGGGCTACAGATTCAGGCTCACAAAGATCCTAAGGATGCTGAGATGTAAGGAAACCAGAAATAAAGAAACAAACGAGACCACCCTGCCCTAGGTATGGGTAGAGAGGGTCTTTTTTAGGACAGTCCTCTGTGCCCAAAAAAGGATAACCAGACTCCAAAAAGAAGTAAACCATTAAAGATGTGAAAGATGTTATCACTAGTCCTTACTCATGTGGGCAACCCAGCCTGGGCCCCTCCCACTCCTGAGAGCTTTCTCAGTATCCTTGCTTAATAAACTCCCGTCGCTTTACTCACTCTTTGTCCACCAGATTCATTCTTCGACTCCGTGAGACAAGAACCTGACTTTCTCACTTCATTCTGCCTGCTGCACTTCTCTTACCCAAGCTCCCTGGGAAATTACTTCATTGGCTTAATCCCATCTCACTCACCTCCTGCCTCATATCCTTTGGATTCTTCACCACCAAAGGCCAACGAACCAAGAGATGCATGGAGGGATAGAAGACCCAGGTGATAGGGGGAACTAAGGCCAAAAAAATATAGTTTAAAATTATATCTGCTTTTTTAAAAAAGATTTTATTTGCTCATGAGAGACACACAGAGAGAGAGAGAGAGAAAGAGAGAGAGGCAGAGACAGAGACAAAGGGAGAAGCAGGCTCCCTGTGGGAAGCCCAATGTGGAACCCCATCCTAGGACCCCAGGATCAACCACTGAGCCACTCAGGCATCCCTACAATTACATTTCCTAACAAACTTGCAGTCCATAAACAAATACTTGAAACCGACAGAGTGGGACATTCTTACAAGAATTCACAGCTGCCTGAATGTTAATGCTTTGCTAGAGGCCAAAAGCAACATTTGTTTGCTGATAGCCAGACCTCCAGGATCCTATAAATCTTTCAAGTGTGAACATCCTTTTGGAAACTTCTTTTATCTCTAGAGTCCCCATCCCACACAGCAACTTAAAAGATTATAACCAAGGCTCCTCATAATCCTGGTGAAGCTTTTCAGGCCCAGGGGTCCTGTCCCCATACTTTAATAAAAACACCTTTTTGCATGGAAAATGTCTCAAGGATTCTCTCTTGACCACTGGCTCCTGGCCCACAGTACATCACAGGTACATCTCTGAGTTAATTGCATCAGCACATCAGGAAAGTACAGAAGATTTTTGCCTATCTTCTTGTATGACACATTCCGGAGGGGGACATTCCCATCTGTTCGATCTGGGTTTTTCTCTTCCTGGGATATATAGCTAGCTAGCTAGATAGATGATAGAGTGATAGATCTACTGATAGATCGCTCCCAGGAACATAAATAGATGTTTATATAAACAAACATATAAACATAAATCTATGTTTCCACTTAATATATTTATTATTAAATGTATTACTCATAATATAATAATTATCTATAAACAGAACTATATATTTATATTTAAATATGCAAACTAAACATTTCTATATCTAATCTCTATACGTCCATATATAGATCTCCCTATAGAGATAGAGACAAAATGGTTAGAAAGAGATGTGTGCAGAAAGAGAGAGAAATAGATATAGACCTATAAATATGGAGAGGATCTGCTTTCAAATTCTATCCAACGACCTCTCCTCACAGGCACAGGCAAACGCACATACACATACTCAAGAACCTTCTGGTATGTGGCCATGACAGGAAATAACACCCCTTGAGTTGCCATCTCTTCTCCAACTTAAAGGTACCCGCTTTTCTCCAAAGAAGACCTACACAGAGTGAGCAAGCACATGAAAAAATGCTCCACGTGACTTTTCATCAGGGAGATAGAAATCAAAACCACAATGAGATACCACCTCACACCAGTGAAAATGGGAGAAATTAACAAGACGGGAAACGACAAATGTTGGAGAGGATGTGGAGAAAGTGGAACACTCTTGCATTGTTAGTGGGAATGTGAACTGGTGCAGCCACTCTGGAAAACAGTGTGGAGGTTCCTCAAAAAGCTGGAAATGGAGCTATACTACAACCCATCGATTGCACTACTGGGTATTTAACCCAAAGACACAGATGTAGTGAACTGACTGGACACTTGCACCCCAATGTTCACACCGGCAATGTTAATAGCCAAACTGTGGAAGGAGACTTGATGTCCTTCAACAGATGAATGGATAAAGAAGATGTGGTCTATATATACAATGTATTATTATTTAGCCATCTGCAAGGATGAATACCTACCATTTTCATGGACATGGAACTGGAGGGTATTATGCTGAATAAAATAAGCCACATGGAGAAAGAATTATCATGCGGTTTCACTCTTATGTCGAATGTAAGAAAGAGTGAAGAGGATCATAAGGGAGAGGAGGGAAACTGAGTGGAGAAAATTGAGAGAGGCAGTGTTGTCCCCAAGATTGCGAATCCGAGAAACCACGGAGGAGCCGACACTGATACAAACACACGAGGGTTTATTTACAAGCTCGAGCTTGGGTCCAAGTGTACCCGACACAACGGAGCAAGGACTTGGACCCTGAGACTAAGGGGCGTATCAGCTTTATAGGGGCCAGTGGCCCATGGGATACGCAGAAAGTTGCACAGTCATGTCGGTACACACGCAGGTGGCCGATTGAATTACATCTTACCCTATAGTATCCATTTGAGCTGGCCTATTACTTTGGTCAGAATTGGCGCGCAGTTTTGGTGGGCACAAAGCAGGATTACGTGGTTATGAGCCGATTTCCGATTAGGGTGTGCCCAGCGGCTTGACTAGGGTGGGGCAGCGCCTTAAGCAATAAGCAGGTTAAGGTTATGTGGGGGTCATACAGGAGGTGGCAGGTGTAACACAAAATGGAATCAGTCCTGCTCTGCTTGTCCAGGGGTAGGGGATTTTTGTTAAATTTCCTGGGTCTCACAGAAGATAAACTATGAGAGACTCCTAACTTGGGGAAACAAAGGATTGCGGAAGGGGAGGTGGGTGGGAGGATAGTTTAACTGGGGGACGGGCATTAAGGAGGGCATGTGATGTGATGAACGCTGGGTATTATACTACATGTTGACAAATTGAATTTAAATAAAAATTTTTTTAAATTTAAATTTAAATTAAAAAAAGGTACTGGACGGCTCAGCCATCCTCAGCAATTCATTTATGAAATGGCCCTCAGTAGATCATAAAAAAGTTACAAATGTGAATGGAAAATGACTGAAACTCTTTCCCACTTCAAATAAATAAGTATTCTGAGAAGCAAATCAAAGTTCCAGAATGGAAAAATGCAAAAAACGAGGGAGAGGGAGAAAGAGAAATGAATTCACTTTCTGTGATATTTATTAGTGACGGTCCAATAATGACAAATCCATGAATGTCATTAAAAACAAAGAGTTAATGAACGGTATGGAAACCGATCCCCTCAACTAACAGATAAGGAAACTGAGAAGACAAGAGAAGTCTCCAGGTTATTCTTTTGCACACTAACATTTGAGAACCACTGGCTAGGCACCAAGGAGAATTGATTTACCTTAAAATAGCAAAATTTGAAATCCTATGTCCTTTCCTATTTTCAGATCATAATAAATAAAGAAATGAAACAGCAAAGAGAGAGGGAAGGAGGCAAACAGAAACAAAGTGCCAATCAAAAATGAGATTTACATAAAGTTTGTCTTTCACAAATTTATGGACAAAAGACTCCATACTGATGGAAATATGTTAAAGAGACACAGGTGTCAACTGAAAGAGCTCCCCTGGCCAGAGCGGAGACAATATAAGCAACAAAATAAGTAGTGTTGGATTATAACCCAAAGTGTAAAATAAATATCCATGAATCTATACTAATATTAAAAATTGTAAAAGAAAGAAAGAGGGGCACCTGGGTGGCTCAGTCAGTTAAGCTTCTGCCTTAGGCTCAGATCATGATCCACGTCCCAAGGCAGTCTCCCTGTTCAGCAGGGAACCTGCTTCTCCCTCTCCCTCTGCCCCTCTCGCTCATGCTTTTTCTCTCCTCTCTCTCTCTCAAATAAATAAATAACATCTTTGAAAAACAAACACAGAAGAAAGAGAAATCTCCCATGTAGAAGAATTTCAAACAATTTGTGCAGACATTCCACCCTCAAGTGGATGAGCGTAACTTCCCACTCTTATGTGTGGAATACACATAGTAACTTCCTTCTACAAAATAGATTATGAAAAAGTTATAATAATAATAATAATATTATAATAATAATAAAGAATCACTTTACTATGGAGAAAGCTGACAAACACTACCTCAGCAAGATGATCAGATCGATACCAAGACTGATAAATCATGTTGATAGTATCTATACTTTATATGATATAATAAAAATGGCAGTATATCTCTGTATATAATCCGCAATCCCAGTTCAATCATGAGATAAACAACAGACATGTCCCACCTGAGGGAAATTTTACAAAATACTCTACTTCTCAAAGTGTTCCAGTTCAACAACAACAAGGAGAGGCTGAAAAATTGTCACAATCCAGAGGAGCCTAAGAAAACATGAGGACAAGTGTAATGTGATGTGAGGGATGGTAACTTAGCAAAAATTAAGGAAATCTGAATAAAGTATGGTCTTTGGTGAATGCGAATATTTTAATACTGATTCATTAGCTAATATTTGTACCGTACTAATATAAGATATTGATAATTGGAGAAATTGAGTGCAAGCCCATGAGAATTCTCTGTACTATCTTCTCAATTTCCCTATAAATCTTTGTTTTTTTTTCTAATCAGTAAGATTTATTTTGAAAATTGACTTAAATGTATCAGGCTCCAAGTATGAAGACATTTTAAGAATAGTTTAATTAATTTTTGCCTTATTCTTAAAGAGTTCCTTCGATGGGAACAAAGTAAGAATTTTATATCAGAAGGAAAGAAAAACACTTATGAACACCTCCTCAACCTGAAAAGCAGGAAAGGATATTAAATAGCAAAAATCAGATAAAAATACTTCTTTTATAGTAGACACCATATTGCAAGTGCCTTTAAAATTAGCAATGCATAACATTTATTTCCTGGACATTTGTCTTCCAAAGAGTTCACAGTGCTTCAGTGTCAGTTAAGAAATGATTCATGTGAAATTTTTATTAAACCAAATTTACTGGGAAATTACTGCCCAGATAATACTTTATTTTGATTTTATTGAGTTCCTTTCTAATCACTGAGCCTTTTAGTTAGAGCTTTCAACTATAGCAAATGCCTTAGAAGGCCAATTTTTAAGTTACTATTATAATACCCTAATGGAATCACGTATCATTTTCCTTCGCTCAGATATGGCATACAGTAGGCACCTGATAAAATACTGAATGAGTGAATGGATAAAATTGCTTTTTATCATTTCATTCAGCAATTTCATTCTTATCTTTGTCCATTTCATGTTCTAATGTTTATCAACATCAACTCGAGATGTTGATTAGGGATTAGGGATCCATTAATTTATTAAGTATTTGGTGCATAGCTACTATGTGCAAGGTGCTAGGAATACCAAGTTAACCAGACATAGATGCAGTCCCTAGCTCCCTCCAGGCCATGCTGGTGGGAGAGACGGATACTAACCAAAAAGTGACCGAAAGACAACTAAACAAGATTATAGTAGCCAATATAAAGGTAAATATACAGCTTGCTACAAGTACATATATAAGAAGGCTTAGTCTAACTGGGGCCTCGGAGAAGATGACCAGAAGAAGCAACATTTATATTAAGACTTAGAGAAAGGAGAAGGTAAGTGGTGGAAGGAGAATATTATGAGGAAAAGGAAGGTTTCTGCCTCTGAATTGTAGGGCTCTGGGCAAGTCCCTTGAGCTTAGGCTCTGAACCTACTTCTTTCTCTGCAAAACTGTGACAGTAATAATGCCTGTGCCATAGAGCTCTAATGATAAAGAGTTGGACTTTATTTGTACAATATCTAGGACGTTAGTAAGTACTTAATAAATATTTTCTGGTGGCCATAACAGCCTGGAGCCAGGCTTCCTGAGTTCGAATCCACTTAACTAGCTAGGTCAAATGACCTTGGACAAGATGTTTTCTTCCTATCTATCCTTTAGTTGGCCCATCAAGATAACAGTATCTGCCCATAGGGTTGTTGGAGGATCCCATGAGTTCTTTTATGTGAAGCATGACACAATTCTTGGCACATAATATGTGCCATATGAATGTTAACTTGTATTAGCAATAAAGAAATCCTGCAACAGTCTAATGAGGTGTTTAGAAATTATTCTATAGCTTTTAAGGGAATTGAAATTCAAAAAGAACCTAAATGCCTGTCCGTGTTTACGTAGCTAACCAGTTCATTATCTGAAACCCAAACTCACAATTTCTGATTCTAACCTCACTCCAAGAGGCCTCCGCAAGCCCAAGGAAAAATTGCCTTCCTGGGATCTCAAGGAAGAATCTTTAACATAATAATATGACCATTGGTAATAATGTCTCTTGGTTCTTTCCAAATCCATAAAGATGCATTTCCTGATGAGTGACTGAGCTGTGAAGAGATGAGGAATCTTCAGCCCTCTGAATTACTTGTGTCAGAATATTTTAACCATAGTACTGCGGATAGTAAATTATCCTTATTAACAGGAAATATGTCTCAGATTGGAATCTGAGGAATCAGATGGGCAGAGAAAAACCGCTTTGACTTGCTCTTCATCTTTTAAAGACAAAGGAGAGCTTTTCTACGTACAAAGTCAGTTGTCAAAATAGCCTTAGGGAATAAGAGTCTGCAGCATCGAATCCGGCTTCACAGCCGGGACGCCCGCGCTCCAGGTCTTCCTGATCCCAAATCCCTGGACCTGTCCCCCAACACACGCTGCCACCAGAGGTCATTTGCAATTGCTCTCTTAGGAGCTCCGGGGAAGGGGGAAGGAGCTAGATAGGAAGACGGGACGCGTGGAGGCCGAGAAAAAAAAAATTTTTTTTGAGGCCGAGAAAATTAAGGCCATTCCACTTTTAATCCAGTGTTAGCACACGTCCAGCCATCCCACGCCCCTGCAAAGAAGAGCTGAAATTTTCATTACTTCAGTTACAGGAAAAAAAAAAAAGTTTACAGCTTAATGTCTTTGAAAGCCCCACATTAGCATAAGAACTGAGCCCAGGCCTAGGGCGGGAAGCCCCTATTAGAATGAGAACAGAGCTCAATGCTCTTGAAGGCCCCATATCAAAATGTAAACAGAACTTGAGAAATTGCTCCAGCCCTTCGGGAGGTCCCCGAGACCAGCCCTTAAAACTCAGCTAAAACCCACCTCGGGGTCCAAGTCCCTGCTCCGCTGTGTCGGGTGTACTTGGACGCAAGCTCGAGCTTGAAAAAAAACCCTCGTGCGTTTCCATCGGTGTCGGCTTCTCGGTGGTTTCTCGGATTTGCAATCTTGGGCACAACAGTCTGGGATAAAAAAAACAAAACCAAAAGAAGCTCGGACGCAGGCACAGTGAACGCAGGGTTCTGAGGGAAGCGGCGGAGACCCAGGGGCTTGGGGGCTCTTCTGTGGAGGCCATCCCCCTCATTACCCACCTCCACACCATCCACCTACATCATCATCCCCCATGGGATCGTCCCCATACCATCCCACCTACACCATCCCCGACACCCCACACATTCCCCACCCACACTATACCCACACACCATCCTCCCTACACCATCCCCCACACTCCACCACCATCATACCTCTGCCCCCACACCATCGGACCCCAGCAAGGACCTGGGGAAGCTGTCCCCTGTGGGACATGCTCAGCCTCCCCGGGGTTCTCTGGAGAGCCGGCTCCCATCAGAATCCCTGGTGTCCCATAGAGTACAGAGGTTGCAGGGAGGAGGGAATGCCGGGAGCCCACGACTGGGTGGATGCAGGTGGGTGGAGCACGGTATGCACTGTGCCCTGCCTCCTCCCACTGCCCCTCCTGGAGGGCGGCACGCCCTGCACAGGACACCAGCCTCTAACCCAGAGGGACCTGGGCTGGCCTGGCCCCGGGCTCTGTGGGGGCTGGGGTGATTTGAGCCTCACAGTTCCACACTGCCTGCAGAGTGAGTTTCGCAGGTCTTCACCAGAGACGTTTGCCACACGCTTCTGAGACGCAAGTTAACAATGCAGACCTGGAGGGTATCTCCAGGTGCAGTAGAGTGTTAATCTTGGAACCTCCTGACTCAGAATACGGCTACCTTCTCACTGCCATAGGAATGCTGCTAGATGAGAGCTGGCTTCTAGGCCTGCTTCCCGGTGAGAGCTGAGTTCAGGACAGAACCCTCCCGCATCCTGCCTGACTCTAGACGGAGCTGCTAACATCCTCATGGTAGTGACTGAGAGAGGTTGTGAGAAAAGCATGTGGAATCGTTGTGCCTGAACTCCCGTTTATCTGAGTTGAATACAGCGATTTCCAACAGCCTTCTTCAATCAGACTGTAACTAGGTTCCAACTCGCATGTACAGTGGGTAGCAGACATCTGCCTCCCATGCATACACACTTCTGAGAGTTGAGCTTATGGCCTGTAACCTTACATCCTGCCTGCCGGTACCAATCGCTTCCAAAAGGCCTAGGCTCGCTGCTTCACGGAAGTGTTGGGAGAGGTAATTGGAATCTCCCGGCACACAAGACGAGTGCCTCCAAGCCCAATTCAGCGAATTCCCAGTAATTCCTGTGGTAGACTGGTGCTCCATACTAAGTTCCATACGTGAGAAGGTAGCTGAACGCCTTGTCCTAAAGCATCTTACTTCTGAGAGTTGAGCTCACCCTCAGTCCCTCACAGTTCCACACTGCCTGCAGAGTGAGTTTCGCACCAGAGACATTTGCCAGAGGCTCCTGAGACGCAAATTAACAATACAGACCTGGAGGGTATCTCCAGGTGCAGTAGAGTGGTAATCTTAGAACCTCCTGACTCAGAATACGGCTACCTTCACACTGCCATAGGAATGCTGCTAGATGAGAGCTGGCTTCTAGGCATGCTTCCCTGTGAGAGCTGAGTTCAGGACAGAACCCTCCCGCATCCTGCCTGACTCTAGACGGAGCTGCTAACATCCTCATGGTAGTGACTGAGAGAGGTTGTGAGAAAAGCATGTGGAATCGTTGTGCCTGAACTCCCGTGTATCTGAGTTGAATACAGCGATTTCCAACAGCCTTCTTCAATCAGAGTGTAACTAGGTTCCAACTCGCATGTACAGTGGGTAGCAGACATCTGCCTCCCATGCATACACACTTCTGAGAGTTGAGCTTATGGCCTGTAACCTTACATCCTGCCTGCCGGTACCATTCGCTTCCAAAAGGCCTAGGTTCGCTGCTTCACGGAAGTGTTGGGAGAGGTAATTGGAATCTCCCGGCACACAAGACTAGTGAGACTAGGAGACCTTTCTGTCCTTTAAGTGGGGGCAAGAATCACACGGGGTGGGTGGGCTGGTGCTGGAGTCCCCCACCTGGGAGCATGTGTGGACTCCGGGTGGGGGCGTGTGTCCTGAGGTTTCAGCCTGAGTGACGGTTCTGCGGACAGCAGTGCTGACCTGGACCTGTAGCTCATGGGCTCCTGCTCTGGGTACCCGCAGGGCAGCTGGACCCCGGCCTCGGGCCCTCTAGAGTCCCAGCACCTGGTGGAGCCTGCCTCATGGTGTGAGTGCGGGTGTGGCCCACCGGTTTACCCCTCCACTCCCCACACTGGTGTGTCCTGGGATCCCCAGGGCTGCCCTAGTTAAGCGACCTGTATCTGTGTGACATGCTCAGGGCCCAGTAGGCCACATCCAGCTGTGAGAGGGCTCGCTGAGCCCGGCGCCAGAATCCAGGGTTGTCGAGGGCCATGGGGGCCTGATTCCATTAGTCTTTCAGTTGGGACTGGTGTGGGCTCAAATCAACCCAGCCCCCACAGAGCCTGGGCCCAAGTCAGCCCAGGTCCCTCTGGGTTAGGGCCTGGTGTCCTGTGCAGGGTGCCCCACCCTCCAGGAGGGACAGAGGTTGGAGGCACGGCACAGTGTGTCCTCTGCACCACTCTCCTGCACACACACTGTCCGGGGCTCCCTGCCTTCCCTCCTCCCTGCAACCCCTGGTACTCAGTGGGACACCCAGGCTTCTGATGGGAGCAGGGTATCCAGAGAACCCCGGGGAGTCTGAGCATGTCCCACAGGGTGCGGCTGCACTGGGTCCTTGCTCGGGGCCGATGGTGTGGGGGTGGATGGTGTGAGGGCATGGGTATGATGGTGGTGGGGTGTGGGGGATGTTGTAGGGGGGATGGTGTTGGGGTATAGTGTGCGTAGGGATTGTGTGAGGCTGTGTGTGTGTGAGGGGGATGGTGTAGGGGCTATGCCATGGGGGATGATGATGTTAGGGGATGGTGTGGGTCTGGGGAATGGGAGGATGGTGTGGGGGGCCGGTGGACACAGGGCATCCTCTTTCTCTAAGATGCATACTGAGACGTCCACAGATAAAGGTGACCCCAGTCTGGGGTATGCTGTGACACCTGTCCCTGGGGCCCCGTGTGGTGAGTACAGGGCCCTGGCTGGACCAGGGGCATTATCTGGGGGTCATCATACAATGTATGTTTACAAATTTCAAATTGTCTCAAATTTAATGCATAGAATTTAGAAATATATAAAGTCCTGAGGGTGGGTATCACCCTGACCCGTCCGACCCTCATCAGATCTATGTGTGTCTTCCTCCAGTCACCGCCATTCACCCTGCCCCCAGGTCCCCTTACTGGCCCGACGGCCCCCACCCCAGCCCCCTGCTTTTCAGGGGGCCGTCCCTCACCCTTTTGGGGTTCAGCTAACATGGCAATCCCTGGAGGCCCCGTCCTAGTGGCCTCCTCATCCCTGAGACCCCGAGGGTGGGGGCACGGTGTTTATCCCCAACAACCTACCATGCAGCCGTGTGTTGTTGGCTGCTGTTCTTCTCCCAGGCTCTGAAGCCCCATGTTCCCTACCCAGAAGCCCCCGGTCCTCCCGGGTCCTAATCCCCCTGGCCCCTCAGCCTCACCCTACCCCATAGTAGTCCCAAAACATGACGTGACTGCTGAATATCCTGTTGACGTCCAGGTCCCCCAGCGTGATGTCCCTAGAGGAGACCAGGGCCTCCTCCTTCATTTCCTGTGGGAAAACCGGGGAGGAGGAGCTGGAGTCAGGGACACAGACCCTAACCTGTCTGTCCTGGGCAGGGAGCCCTGGGGCCACCATGGAGTGGGTACTGCCAAAACCTCCTTCCTTCCTCTGGGAGGCCAGGGATGGTGGGAGTGCCCACCGTGCCCATGGGACCTGTGTGACGGCCTGTGCCCAGCTGTTGTAGGGAGGGAGGTGACTGAGTGTCACCCTGGGTGGGAGGGGATAGCGGTTCAACCAAGGTGGGAGGGGACATGGGGGTGTTGTGCCCAAGATTGCGAATCCGAGAAACCACTAAGGAGCTGACACCAATGCAAACACACAAGGGTTGATTTCCAAACTCGAGCTTGCGTCCAAGTACACCCAACACTGCGGAGCAGGGACTTGGACCCTGAGGTGGGTTTTAGCTTAGTTTTAAGGGCTTGTCTCGGGGTCCTCCAGAAGGGCTGGAGCAATTCCTCAAGTTCTGTTTACATTTTGTTATGGGGCCTTCAAGGGTATTGAACTCTGCTCTCATTCTAATAGGAGCTTCCAGCCCTTGGCATGGGCTCAGTTTCATTCTATTGTGGGGCTTTCTAGGATATTAAGCTGTAAACTTTTGTTTGTTTTTTTTTCCTGTAACTGAAGTAATGTAAATTTCAGCTCTTCTTCACAGGGGCCTGGGATGGCTGGTCTTGTTCGAACACTGAACTTAAAGTAGAAAGGCCTGCATTTTCTCGGCCTCCTTGCATCCAGTCCCATCCTATCTAGCTCTTTCCCCTTCCCTGGAGCTCCTAAGAGAGCAATTGCAAATGACCTCAGCTTGGCAGCCTGTGTTGGGAGATAGGCCCAGGGATTTGGGATCAGGAAGACCTGGGGCGTGGGCGTCCCAGCTGTGCAGTGGGATTCCATGCTGCAGACTCTTATTCCCTAAGGCTATCTTGACAACTGACTTTGTACATAGAAAAGCTGTCCTTTACCTTTAAAAGATGAGGAGCGAGTCAAAGTTTTTTTCTCTGCCCATCTAATTGCTCAGATTCCAATCTGAGACGTATTTCCTGTTACTAAGAATAATTTACTATCCGTAGTACTATGGTTAAAATATTCTGACACAAGTAATTCAAAGGGATGAGGGTTTCTCATCTCTTTATTCACAGCTCAGTCACTCATCAAGAAATGAGTCAATTTTCAAAATAAATCTTATTTATTAGGAAAAAAACAAAGATTTATAGGGAATTGAGGGAATTTATAGGGAAATTGAGAAGATAGTACAGAGCATTCGCATGCATTGGCACTCAATTTCTCCAATTATTGATATCTTATATTAGTACGGTACAAATATGAACTAATGAATCAATTTTAAAATAGTCGCATTAACCAAAGACCATACTTTATTCAGATTTCCTTAGCTTTTGCTAAGTTACCATCCCTCATATCACATTCCATTTGTCCTCCTGTTTTCTTAGGTTCCTCTGGATTGTAACAGTCTTTCAGCCTTTCCTTGTTGTTGTAGAATTGGAACACTATGAGAAGTAGAGTAGTTTGTAAAATTTCCCTCAGTTGGGACATGTCTGTTGTTTATCTCATGACTGAACTGTTTTTGTGGATTATATACAGAGATATACTGCCATTTTCATTATATCATATAAAGGATAGATACTGTCAACATGATTTATCAGTCTTGGTATCAATCTGATCATCTTGCTGAGGAAATGTTTGTCAGCGTTCTCCGTAGTAAAGTGATTCTTTTATTATTATTATTATTATTATATTATCATTATTATTTTAGGTTTTTCATAATATATTTTGCAGAAGGAAGTTACTATGTGTTTTCCACACATAAGAGTGGGAAGCTATGCTCATGAACTTGAGTGTGGTATGTCTGCACGAATTGTTTGAAATTCTTCTACATGGGAGATTTCTCTTCCTTCTGAGTTTGTTTGTTTCTTTTTCAAAGATGTTATTTATTTATATGAGAGAGAGAGAGAGAGGAGAAAAAGCATGAGCGAGAGGGGCAGAGGGAGAGGGAGAAGCAGGTTCCCTGCTAAACAGGGAGCCTGCCTTGGGACCTGGATCATGATCTGAGTCTCATGCAGAAGCTTAACTGACTGATCCATCCAGGTACTACTTCTTTCTTTCTTTCTTTCTTTCTTTCTTTCTTTCTTTCTTTCTTTCTTTCTTTCTTTTCTTTCTTTCTTTCTTTCTTCTTTATTTCTTTCTTTTATTTTAATAATAATTTTATTTTTTATTGGTGTTCAATTTGCCAGCATACAGAATAACACCCAGTGCTCATCCCATCAAGTGCCCCCCTCAGTGCCCATCACACATTCACCCCCACCACCTGCCCTCCTCCCCTTCCATCACCCCTAGTCATTTCCCTGAGTTAGGAGTCTTTTTTTTTAATTTTATTTATGATAGTCACACACACAGAGAGAGAAAGAGAGGCAGAGACATAGGCAGAGGGAGAAGCAGGCTCCATGCATCAGCAACCCGATGTGGGATTCGATCCCGGGTCTCCAGGATCGCACCCTGGGCCAAAGGCAGGCGCTAAACCACTGCGCCACCCAGGGATCCCCTGAGTTAGGAGTCTTTATGTTCTGTCTCCCTTTCTGATATTTCCCACACATTTCTTCTCCGTTCCCTTATATTCCCTTTCACTATTATCTATATTCCCCAAATGAATGAGAACATACAATGTTTGTCCTTCTCTGATTGACTTACTTCACTCAGCATAATACCTTCCAGTTCCATTCATGTTGAAGCAAATGGTGGGTATTTGTCGTTTCTAATGGCTGAGCAAGGCCCACCTGTTCTCTCTCTTCATCTTCTGAGTCTTCTAAGATATGAATGTTATTTTTTAATAAGTGGCTGACTTCCCTACGTCCGTCTCTGTGGTCCATAACCTTTCTTGTTTTTATGGCTTCCACGTGGGACTGCATCTCAGTTATAGCATTTTTAACGTTGGCCTGACTAGATTTTAGTTGTTTTACTTCTGCAGTAAGGGATTCTCTAGTTTTCTTCTGTGCTCTTTTTCCAGCCCAGCTGCTATCTTTATAATCATTGTTTTAAAATGTAGTTAGACATCATATATGTGTATTGATGGACTTCCTGGCTGTGAGTACTATCTCATGTTATTTTATGGAGGTGAATTTCTCCATCTCATTACCTTTTCCAGAAAAGAAAGAGGGAAGAAAAAGAAAAACCAAGGAAAACAATAACAACTGCTCTCCAAAAAAAAACACCAGATTATTTTGGCCTGCGTTTCAAAAGATTCTAAACCCCAAATATGAAACACAATTAAAGTACCATGAAAGTAAAAATAAGAATTATATAAGGTACATACATAAAATTAAAATAAGTCAATTAATAAAAAAAATCAAGGAAAATAAATTACAATAAAGCACAAAGTACAAAGGAAGCTATATCCTACTTTCCAGGCACAGCTGAATCTATGCATCCTCTGTGGTCCGACAAATTGGTGGCGGTGAGTGGTCTGTGCAGGGTCTGGGGATGGGCTCTGGCACTGATTAGCAGGTGCACATCTGTGTGGTAGATGCACCTGCAGGATCAGAGGTGGGGTGGGCATCAGCACCTCTAGCCTCCAGTGGGCGGCACAGTGCTGCTCCTTGAGACACCCCCCCCCCCCGATAGGCCGGATGCCGGTGGGGTCTGTGGGTCCTCTGGCTCTGGGGCTGAGCATTCTGCCCCCCAGTCTGCATGGGCCTCCACAGAAGAGCTCCCAAGCCCCTGGGTATCCGCCGATTCTCTCAGAACCCTGCGTTTACTCTACCTGCGTCCGAGCTTCTTTTGGCTTTGTTTTTTTATCTCAGAGTGTTGTGCCCAAGATTGTGAATCTGAGAAACCACCCAGAAGCCGACACTGATGCAAACACATGAGGGTTTATTTACAAGCTAGAGCTTGTGTGCAAGTATACCGGACAGAGTGGAGCAGGGACTTGGACCCCGAGGTGGGTTTTAGCTTAGTTTTAAGGGCTGGTCTCAGGGACCTCCAGAAGGGGTGGAGCAATTCCTCAAGTTCTGTTTACAATTTGATATGGGACATTCAAGGGCATTGAGCTCTGTTCTCATTCTAATAGAGGCTTCCTGTCCTTGGCCTTGACTCAGTTTTGTTTCTATTGTGGGGCTTTCTAGGACATTAAGCTGTAAACTTTTGCTTTTACCGGTAACTGAAGTAATGTTAATTTCAGCTGTTCTTCACAGGGACCTGGGATGGCTGGACTTGTGCTAACACTGAATTTAAGTTGGAATGGTCTTAATTTTCTAGGCCTCCACGCTTCCAGTCACATCCTATCTCGCTCCTTCCCCCTTCCCCAGAGCTCCTAAGAGAGCAATTGAAAATGACCTCAGCATGGCAGCCTGTGTTGGGGGACAGGCCCAGGGATTTCGGATCAGGAAGACCTGTGTGCAGCTGGATTCGATGCTGCAGACTCTTATTCCCTAAGGCTATCTTGACAATAGACTTTGTACATAAAAAAGCTCTCCTTTGTTTTTAAAGATGAAGAGCCAGTCAAAGCATTTTTTCTCTGCCCATCTGATTGCTCAGATTCCAATCTGAGACATATTTCCTGTTAATAAGGATAATTTACTATCCGTGGTACTATGGTCAAAATATTCTGACACAAGTAATTCAGAGGGATGAGGGTTTCTCATCTCTTTCTTCACAGCTCAGTCACTCATCAGGAAATGCATCTTTATGGATTTGGAAAGAACTGAGAGACATTAGTACCAATGGTCCTATTATTTATGTGAAGGATCCTTCCCTGAGATTCTTCCCCTGTTTCAACTGACACTGAAACACTTTGAACTCTTTGGAAGACAAATGTCAAGGAAATAAATGTTATGCATTGCTAATTTTAAATGCACTTGCAATACGGTGTCTATTGTACTAGAAGTATTTTTATCTGATTTTTACTATTTAATATCCTTTCCTGCTTTTCAAGTTGAGGAGGCATTATACGTGTTCTTAAGTGTTTTTTGTTCCTTTGATCTAAAATTCTTACTTTGTTTCCATCAAAGGAACTCTTTAAGAATAAGGCAAACGTTAATTCAACAATTCTTAAAATGTCTTCACACTTGGAGCCTGATTCATTTAAGTCAATTTTCAAAATAAATCTTATTTATTAGGAAAAAAACAAAGATTTATAGGGAAACTGAGAAGATAGTACAGAGCATTCGCATGCACTTGCACTCAATTTATCCAATTATTGATATATTAGTACGGTACAAATATGAGCTAATGAATCAATATTAAAAAATTCGCATTAAACTAAGACAAAAAAAAAAGACCATAGTTTATTCAGATTTCCTTAGTTTTTGCTAAGTTACCAATCCTCAAATCACATTCCATTTGTCCTCTTTCCTTAGGCTCATCTGGATTGTGACATTCTTTCAGCCTTTTCTTGTTTTGAACTGGAACACTTTGACAAGTAGAGTATTTTGTAAAATTTCCCTCAGTTGGGACATGTCTGTTGTTTATCTCATGACTGAACTGTTTTTGTGGATTATATACAGAGATATACTGCCATTTTCATTATATCATATAAAGGATAGATACTATCAACATGATTTATCAGTCTTGGTATCGATCTGATCATCTTGCTGAAGTAGTGTTTGTCAGCTTTCTCAGTAGTAAACTGATTCTTTTTTATTATTATTAATTATTATTATTATATTATCATTATTATTTTAAGGTTTTCTTATTAGAAGGAAGGAAGTTACTATGTGTATTCCACACTGTAAGAGTGGGAAGCTATGCTCATGAACTTGAGGGTGGAATGTCTTCACAAATTGTTTGAAATTATTCTACATGGGCAATTTCTCTTCCTTGTGGATTTGTTTGTTTGTTTCTTTTTCAAAGATGTTTTTTATTTATTTGAGAGAGAGAGTAGAGATAAAGCATGAGCGAGAGGGGAAGAGGGAGAGGGAGAAGCAGGTTCTCTGTTGAACAGGGAGCCTGCCTTGGGACCTGGATCATGATCTGAGCCTAAGGCAGAAGCTTAACTGACAGAGCCACACAGGTGCCACTCATTCTTTCTTTCTTTCTTTCTTTCTTTCTTTCTTTCTTTCTTTCTTTCTTTCTTTCTTCCTTCCTTCCTTCCTTCCTTCCTTCCTTCCTTCCTTCTTTCTTTCTTTCTTTCTTTCTTTTTTCTTTCTTTCTTTCTTTCTTTCTTTCTTTCTTTCTTTCTTTCTTTCTTTCTTTCTTTCTTCTTTCTGTTCAATACAGCAACATCTGAGGAATTCTTCCCTCAGATGGGAGCTACATACTAACTTCCAAACCTGAGAACCTACCTGAAAGCTCACTCTGGGGAACTTCCCTCTCAGAGATGAGCTGAAACGTGGTCCTTCCCAGTCCACACTGCCTGCAGATACACTTATAAACATCCTCACTAGACATGTTTGTCAGAAGCTCATGGGATGCAAGGGGCAAGCTGCAGGCTTCAAGGTTGTGTCTCCAGGTGCAGTAAAGCGGTATTCATGGAACATCCTGAATTACAATGCTGCCACGTTCTCATGCCCATCAGAACGCAGTTAGTAGAAAGCTGGCCTCCAGGCATGTCTCCTTTGAAATCTGAGCTCAGGGCAGGATCCTCCCGCATCCTGCCTGCCCGTAGTCGTAGCTGCTAACATCCTTATGTTAGGTGTTCGGAGAGGTTGGAGAAATGCCAGTGGAAGTGTCAGGACTGTACTCATATGTATCTGAGTTCAATAGAGCGATTTCCAATGTCCATGTTCAATTAGAGTGTAGCTCCTGTATACCTCGTCTCGATAAGTGTCTAGCAGACATCGGCCTGCAAAGCAAACACACTTCTGCAAGTTCAACTTATGGCCTGTACCTCCCCCATCCTGACTGCCTGTATGTTCCGCTTCCACAGCATTTCGTTGTATGCGGGACAGTAGCAGAGTGAAAACCACGTGTCTCCCTTGTAAATTTTGTGCGTAGCGGACAGCTGCCATCAAGGCATGCACGCTCCTTTGGATTGAGCTTATGGCTTGTACCTCCCACATGCTGACGGCCTGTACACTTCACTTCCAAAGGATTTCGTCCAATACGGGATGCAAGTTTTGCGAGAGGCAAGTGTCTCTTAGTTTCATCCAGCGACTTCTGAGGAATTCCTCCCTCAGAGGGGTGCTACATACTAACTTCCAAACCTGAGTACCTAGCTGAAAGCTCTCTCTCTGTGGAATTTCCTTCTGCGAGATGAGCTGACATGCGGTCCTTCCCAGTTCCACACTGCCTGCAGATGCAGTTACGAACATCCTCACTAGACATGTTTTCAGAAGCTCATGGGACGCAAGGGCCAGCTGCAGGCTTCAAGGTTGTGTCTCCAGGTGCAGTAAAGCAGTATTCATTGTAAGCGTACCGCCTTACAATGCTATCACGTTCTCACGGCCATCCGAACGAGCTAGTAGAAAGCTGGCTTCTAGGCATGCTTCCTTCTGAGAGCTGAGCTCATGGAAGGACCCTCCCGTATCCTGCCTGCCCATACACGTACCTGCTAATATGCTTATGTTAGGTGCTGGGAGAGGTCGGTGAAATGCATGTGGAAGTTTCAGGCCTGTATTCCCGATTATCTGAATTGAATACAGCGATTTCAAACGGCCTTCTTCAAAGAGTGTAGCTAGTTTCTAACTCCCATGTCTGAGTGGGTAGCAGACATCTACCTCCCAGGCGTACACACTTTTGAGAGTTGAGCTTATGGCCTGTATTTCCCACATCGTGCCTGCAGGTACACTTCGCTGCTAAAAGGCCTAGGCTCGATGCATGACTGAAGTGTTGTGAGAGATAAGTGGAAAGTCCCGGCACACAAGACTAGTGCCTCCAAGCTCAATCCAGCGACTTCCTAGTAATTCCTTAGACAGGTGCTACATACTAATTTCCATACGTGAGAAGCTAGCTGAACCCCAAGTCCAAAAGAGTCTCTCTTCTGAGAGTTGAGCTCACACCCAGTCCCTCACAGTTCCACACTGCCTGCAGAATGAGTTTTGATCATCTTCACCAGAGACGTTTGTCAGAAGCTTGTGAGACGCAAGTGGAATAATGCAGGCCTGGAAGGTGTCTCCAGGTGCAGTAGAGTGGTAATCTTGGAACCTCCTGAATTAGAATACTGCTACATTCTCACTGCCATAAGAACGCAGCTAGTTGAAAGCTGACTTCTAGGCATGCTTCCTTGTACGAGCTGAGGTCAGGGCAGGACCGTCCCGCATCCTGACTGCCTGTAGACATAGGTCTTAGCATCTTTATGTTAGGTGCTGGAAGAGGTTGTGTGAAAAGCATGTGGAAGTGACAGACCTGACTCACGTATATCTGAGTTAAATGCAGCGATTGCCAACGTCCTTATTTAATTAGAGTGTACCTCGGTTCTACCTCCCATCAATAAGTGTCTAGCAGACATCTGCCTGTAAAGCATACACACTTCTGAGAGTTGAAATTATGCCCTGTACCTCCCACATGCTGACTGCAGATACACTTCGCTCCTATCAGGCCTAGGCTTGAATTGTGACAGAAGGGTTGTGAGAGGTTAGTGGAAGGCGCCGGTCCACACGCCTAGTGTCTCCAAGCCCAATCCAGAGATATGTGAGGAACTGCACTCTACAATTGGTGCTACATAGTAAGTCCCATACATGAGAAGCTAGTGGAACGCAGTGTCCAAAGGGTACTTTCTTCTGAGACTTGAACTCACCTCCAGTCCCTCATAGTTCCACATGGCCTTCAGATGAAATTTCGAACATCCTCACTAGACGTGTTGGTCAGAAGCTCATAGGACAAAAGGAGCTAGCTGCAGGCTTCAATATTGTGTCTCTAGGTGCAGTAGAGCGGTATACATGGAACCTCCTGACTTACAATGTAGCTACATTCTCACGGCCATATGAATGCAGCTAGTGGAAAGGTGCATTTGAGGCATGCTGCTGAGGATCAGAGTCACTCGGTCCAGGTGAGGCCCAGGTGGGGCCAGAGTCACCTGGTACAGAAGAGGCCAAAGTGAGGACAAGAGTCACCGGGTCCAGGTGAGGCCAACCTGCAGGCCATGCAGAGGAACCATGTCCCAATGATGCCCAGGTAGGGACCAGAGTTACCAGGTCCAGATGAGGCCAACCTGCAGGCCATGCAGTGGAACCATGTCCCGATGATGCCCAGGTAGGGACCAGAGTCACCAGGTCCAGATGAGGTCCAGATGGGGAGCATATTCACTAGGTCCAGGTGAGGCCCAGTTGAGGACCAGATTCACCAGGTCTGGTTGAGGACCTAGAGGGGTACCAGAATCACCTGGTCCAGGTGACATCCAGATGGGGACCAGAGTCACCAGGTCAGGGTGAGGCCCAGAGAGTTCCACAGTCATCATGTCCAGGTGAGGCTCAGGTGTGGAACAGAGTAACCAGGTACCAATGATGCCCAGGTGAGACCAGAGTCACCAGATCTGGGTGACGCACAGATAGGATCAGAGTCACCAGTTCCAGGTGAGGCCAAGAAGGAGTCCACAGGAATCAGGTCCAGGTGGAGAACAAAGTCACCAGGACTGGGTGAGGCCCAGATGGGGACCAGATTCACCAGGTCCAGGTGAGGCCCAGGTGGTGACCAGAGTCCCCAGGTCTGGGTGAGGACCAGGTAAGGACCAGATTCACCAGGTCCAAGAGGCCCACGTAGGGACCTGAGTCACCAGGTATGGGTGAGGCCCAGGTGGCAAACCCACTCACCAGGTCCAGGTGAGGCCAACCTGCAGGCCAGAGTCACCAGATCCAGGTGAGGCCCTGGTGGGGACCGGAGTCACCAGGTAAATGTAAGTCTACAAGAACACCACAGTTACCAGGTCCAGGTGTGGTTCATGTGGGAACGAGAGTCACCAGGTCCAGGTGAGACCCAGGTGGGGACCACAGTCACCAGGTCCAGATTGAGGACTAGGTCGGGGGCCCAGAGTCATCAGGGCCAGGTGAGGCCAAAGTGTGGAGCAAAGTTATCATGTCCAGGTGAGGCCCAGTTGGGGAAAAGAGTAACCATGTCCCATTGATGTCAGGTGGGACAAGAGTCACAAGGTCCAGACGAGGCAAGTGAGGAGTAGATTCACCAGGTCCTGTGGAGGCCCAGTTGAGGACCAGTGTCCCCAGCTCCGGGTGAGTCCCAGAGGGGGACCAGAGTCACCCGGTTCTGGTGATATCCAGGTGGGGACCAGAGTCACCACGTCAGGGTGAGGCCCAGAGGGGGACGAGAATCACTAGGTCCAGGTGAGGCCCCGATGTGGAACTGAGAAACCAGGTCCCATGATGCCCATATGAGGACCTGAGTCACCAGGTCCAGGTGAGGTCCCTGTGGGAACCAGTCACCTCATCCAGGTGAAGCCCAGGTGAGACCACAGTCACCAGGTCAGGGTGAGGTCCAGAGGGAGACCAGAGTCACCAGGTCCAGGTGAGGCCCAGGTATATAAGAGAGTAACCAGGTCCCAATGATGCCCAGGTAAGGACCAGAGTCAACAGGTCCAGGTGAGGCCCAAATATGGATCAGAGTCATTTTGTTCCAGGTGAGGCCAGATGGAGACCACAGGAACCAGGTCCAGGAGAGCCCCATATGGGAACCAGAGCCACCAGATCCAGGTGAGGTCCAGGTGGGACCACAGTCACAAGGTCCAGGTGAGGCCCAGGTGGCAACAGGATTCACCAAGTCCAGGTGAGGCCCAGGTGGTGACCAGTCACCAGATCCAGGTGAGGACCAGCTAAGGACCAGATTCACCAGGTCCAAGTGAACCCCAAGGGGTGACCAGAGTCACCAGGTAAGGGTGAGGCCCAGAGGGGGAACCAGAGTAACCATTTTAGTTTGAGGCCCAGAATGGGACCAGAGGTCCCTGGTCAAAGTGAGGCCCAGGTGTGGAATAGAGTATCCAGGTCCCAATGATGCCTGGGTGAGGAACACAGTCACTAGGGCCATGCAGGGCCCAGATGGGGATCAGAATCACTAGGTCCTGGTGAGGCATAGAATAAGACCACAGTCACCAGTATCAGGTGAGCCCCTTGTGGGAACAAGAGCCACTCTATCCAGCTGAGTCCCAGGTCCATGTGAGGCCCACGTGAGGACCAGATTCATCAGGTCGAATTGAGGCATAGCTGGGGACAAGAGTCACCAGGTCTGGGTTAGGCCTAGGTGGGGCAAGATTCAGCAGTTCTGAGTTAGGTCAAAGTGGGGATGAGAGACACCAGGTCCAGGTGAGGCCAAACTGAGGACCAGAGTCACCAGATCCAGGTGAGGTCCATGTTGGAAAGAGAGTCACCAGGTCCAGGAGAGGTCCAGGTGGGGACCAGAGTCACCAGATCCAGGTGAAGTCCAGGTGGGGACCAGAGTCAACAGATCCAGGTGAAGCCCAGGTGGGGACCAGAGTCACCAGGTCCAGATGAGGCCCAGGTGAGGACCAGAGTTACCAGGTACACGTGAGGCCCCGGTGGAGATCAGAGGCAACAGGTCCATGTGAGGCCAGCTTGGGGACCATGGTCAACAGGTCTACTTGAGGCCCAGGTGTTGAACACAGTAACCAGGTCCAGGTGAGTCCCCGGTGGTGACAAGAGTCACCACGTCCAGGTGAGGCCCAGGTGGGGACCAGGATCACCGGGTACAGGGGAGGCCCTTGAAAGAACCAGAGTCAACAGTTCGAGGTGAGGTGCAGGTGGCAACCAGGGTCAGCAGGTCCACGTCAGGCCAAAGTGGGGTTCACAGTCACTAGGGCACGGTGAGACCCAGAGTGGGACCAGAGTCACCTGGTCCAGGTGAGGTCCAGTTGTGGAACACAGTCACCGGGTCCCAATTATGCCCAGTTGAGGACCATGGTCAACAGGGCCAGGTGAGGCCCAGATGGGGATCGGAGTCACCAAATCCAGGTGAAGCCCAGGTGGGGACCACAGTCACCAGATCCAGGGTAGTCTCAGGTGCAGACCAGAATCACCAGGTCCAGGTGAGGTGCAGGTGGCAACCACACTCACCAGGTCCCAGTGAGGCCCTGGTGGGAACCAGAGTCACGAGGTACATGAGAAGCTAGAAACACTGCAGACACCAGGTCCACATGATGTCCATGTGGGAACGAAAATCACCAGTTACAGTTGAGGACCAGTTGGGGATCCGACTCACCAGGTCCAGGTGAGACCCAGGTGGGAACAGGTTGTGGCCCAGGTGAAGACCAGAGTTAATAGGTCCAGCTGGGTCACTGTTAGTGAACAGTGTAACCATATCCTGATGCTACCCAGGTGGGTACCAGAGACACCAGGTCCTGGTGAGGCCCAGGTGGGACCAGAGACATGAGGTCCAGGTGAGGTCCCGATGGGAACCACAGTCACCAGGTCAGGTGAGGCCATGCTGAGGATCAGAGTCACCAGTTCCAGGTGAGGCCCAGGTGGAGCCAGAGTCACCTGGTACAGAAGAGGCCAAAGTCAGGACCAGAGTTACCAGGATCAGGTCAGTCCCAGTGGGGAATAGAGTAACCATCTCCCGATGATGCCCAGGTAGAACCAGAGTCACCAGGTCCAGATGAGGCGCAGGTGGGGAGCATATTCACAAGGTTCCGGTGAGGCCCAGTTGAGGACCAGAGACACCAGGTCTAGTTGAGGCCTAGAGGGGTACCAGATTCACCTGGTCCAGGTGACATCCAGATGGGGACCAGAGTCACCAGGTCAGGGTGAGGGCCAGAGGGGATCCAGAGTCATCATGTCCAGGTGAGGCTCAGGTGTGGAACAGAGTATCCAGGTCATAATGGTCCACAGGTGAGGACCAGAGTCACCAGATCTGGGTGAGGCCCAGTTAGGATCAGAGTCACCAGTTCCAGGTGAGGCCAAGAAGGAGTCCACAGCAATCAGGTCCAGGTGGGGAACAAAGTCACCAGGACTGGATGAGGCCCAGATGGGGACCAGATTCACCAGGTCCAGGTGAGACCCAGGTGGTGACCAGAGTTACCAGTTCTGGGTGAGGACCAGGTAAGGACCAGATTCACCAGGTCCAAGTGAGGCCCACGTGGGGACCTGTGTCACCAGGTATGGGTGAGGCCCAGGTGGCAACCCCACTCATCAGGTCCAGGTGAGGCCAACCTGCAGGCCAGAGTCACCAGATCCAGGTGAGGCCCTGGTGGGGACTGGAGTCACCAGGTAAATGTGAGTCTACAAGAACACCACAGTCACCGGGTCCAGGTGTGGGTCATGTGGGAACGAGAGTCACCAGGTCCTGGTGAGACCCAGGTGGGGACCACAGTCACCAAGTCCAGATTGAGGCCTAGGTGGGGCCCAGAGTCATCAGGGCCAGGTGAGGCCAAAGTGTGGAGCTAAGTTATCAGGTCCAGTTGAGTCCCAGGTGAGGACCAGTCACCTCGTCCAGGTGAAGCCCACAAGAGTAGTGCCTCCAAGCTCAATCCCGCGACATCCTAGTAATTCCTGTCTTAGACTGGTGCTACATACTAAGTTCCATACTAGCTAATTGAACCCTACATCCAACGGCAACTTACATTCGAGAGTTGGGCTCACACGCATTCCTTCACAGTTCCACACTGCCTGCAGAATGTGTTGCCAACGTCTTCACCAGAGAAGCTTGTCAGAAGCTTGTGAGACGCAAGTGGAATAATGCAGGCCTGGAAGGTGTCTCCAGGTGGAGTAGAGTGGTACGCTTGGAACCTCCTGAGTTAGAATACTGCTGCGTTCTCAGGGCCAGAACTTCGAAAGGACGTCGTTTGATACGGGACACAAGTTTTGTGAGAGGCAAGTGTCTCCTAGCCCAATCCAACTTCTGAGTAATTCCTCCCTCAGAAGGGAGCTACATACGAACTTCCAAACCTGAGTACCTCGGTGAAAGCTGTCTCTCTGGGGAACTTCCTTCTGCGAGGTGAGCTGACACGCGGTCCTTCCCAGTTCCATACTGCCTGCAGATGCAGTTACGAACATCCTCACAAGACATGTTTGTCAGAAGCTCATGGGACGCAAGGGGCAAGCTGCAGGCTTCAACGGTTGTGTCTCCAGGTGCAGTAGAGTTTTGTTCATGGAACGACCTGACTTCCAACGCTGTAAAGTTTGAGTTAGGTTACGGGTTAGGGTTAGGGTCCTGTTTAAGCTTAGGGTTAGGGTTAGGGTTAGGGTTAGGGTTAAGGTTCAGGTTAGGGTTAGGGGTAGGCTACGGGTTAGGATTAGGGTTAGGGTACGGGTTAGGTTACGGGTTAGGTTACGGGTTAGGGTACGGGTTAGGGATCGGTTTAGGTTTACGGTTAGGGTTAGGGTACGGGTTAGGTTAAAGTTAGGGTACTGTTTAGGATTAGGGTTAGGGTTTGGTTACGAGTTAGGGTTAGGGATAGGGTAAGGGATAAGGTTAGGATTAGGTTAGGGTTAAGGTTAGGATTAGGGATTGGGTTTCGTTAGGTTTAGGGTTGGGGTAAGATTAGGGTTAGGGTATGGGTTAGAGTTTGGGTTAGGGTACGGGTGAGGCTTAGGGTAAGCATTAGGGTACGGGTTAGGATTAGGGTACGGGTTAAGGTTAGGTTTAGGGTTAGGTTTAGGGTTAGTGTATGGGATAGGGTTAGGTTTAGGGTACTGTTCAGCGTTAGGGTTAGGGTTAGGGTTAGGTTACAGGTTAGGGTTATGGTTAGGGTTAGAGTACGGGTTAGGGTTAGAGTTAGAGTTTGGGTTATGTTTAGGGTTTGGGTTAGGGTTAGGCTACGGATTAGGGTTAGTGTTAGGGTTATGATTAGGGTTCGGTTTAGGCTTAGGTTAGGGTACAGATTAGGGTTAGGGTACGGGTTAGGGTTAGGGTGAGGGTACGGTTTAGAGATATGGTATGGATTATGGTACGGGTTAAGGTATGGGTTAGTGTACTGGTTATGGTTAGGGTTTGGGTTAGGTTTAGGGTTAGGGTTAGGGTACAAGATAGGGTTAGGTTTACGGTGTTAGGGTTTGGGTTAGGGTAGGTTATGGTTAGGCTTAGTGTTAGGGTTAGGTTTCGGTTAGGGTTAGGGTTATGGGTCGGGTTAGTGTTTAGGGTTAGGGCTAGGGTTAGGGTACTGTTTAGGGTTAGGTATAGTGTTAGGTTTAGGTTACAGGTTAGGGTTAGCTTATGGGTTAGGGTTCAGGTTAGGGTATGGGATACGTTTTGGGTTAGGGTTAGGGAACGGGTTAGGGTTAGGGCTGGGGTTATGGTTAGGCTTAGGGTACGGGTTCAGGTTAGGGTTAGGGGTAGGGTATAGGTTTATTTATGGGTTAGGGTATGGGTACGGTTTCGGGTTAGTGTACGGGTTAGTGTTAGGGTTTGGTTTAGGGAACGGGATAGGATTAGGGTTTGGGTACGGGTTAGGGTACAGGTTAGGGTACAGGTTACGTTACGGTTTAGGGTTAGGGTACAGGTTAGAGTTAGGGTTCAGGTTAGGGTTAGGGTTAGGTTTAGGGTACGGGTTAGGTTTAGGGTCACGGTATGGGTTAGGGTACGGATTAGGGTTAGGGTTAGGGTATGGCTTAGGGTTAGGTTTAGGTTTAGGGTTAGGGTTAAGGTACATGTTAGGGTTAGGGTTAGGGCACTGTTTAGGGTTAGGGTTAGGGTTAGGTTTAGTTTATGGGTTAGGGTTAGAGTTAGGGTTAGTTTATGTGTTAGGGATACAGTTAGGGTGAGGGTTATGGTTAGGTTAGGTTTAGGGTTAGGTTTAGAGATAGGGTTAGGGTTATGGTTAGAGTTAGCGTTTGGTTTAGGGGTAGTTTTAGTGTTATGGTACGGGTTATGTTTAGGGTTAAGGTAGGGTAGGGTATAGGGTTAGGTTACGGGTTAGGGTTAATTTTAGGGTTAGGTTTAGGGTACGGGTTAGGGTTAGTGTTAGGGTTAGTGTTAGGATACGGGTTAGGGTTCGTGTACGGGTTAAGGTTGGGGTTAGGGTATGGTTCAGAGTTAGGGTATGGGTAAAGGTTAGGGTACGGGTTACAGTTAGTGTTCGGTTAGGGTTAGGGTACGGGTTAGGGTAAGGGTTAGGGTTAGGTTTAGGGTTAAGTGTTGAGTTTAAGGGTTACGGAGAGCATTAGAGGTTAGGGTTAGGGGTTAGGGGTTAGGGTTAGGGGTAGTGTTAGCGTTAGGGTTAGGGTTAAGGTTTGGGGTTACTGTTAGGGTTTGGGGTTAGGGTTAGGGTTTGGGTTATGGTTAGGGTTAAGGGTAGGGTTAAGGGTTAGGGTTAGGGTTAGTGGTTACGGGTTTTGGTTAGGGTTAGGGGTTAGGTTTTGGGTTAGGGTTAGGGTTCGGGTTAAGGGTTAGGGTTAAGGGTTAGGGTTAGGGGTAGGGTTAGGGGTTAGCGTTAGGGGGTAGGGCTAGGGTTAGTGGTTAGCTGTTAGGGTTAGTGTTAGTGTTAGGGTTAAGGTTAGGGGTTAAGGTTAGGGTTAGTGTTTAGGGTTGGGTTTGGGTTAGTGTTAGGATTAGGGTTAGGGTTAGGGTTAAGGTTTAGGGTTAAAGGTTAGGGTTAGGTTTAGGGTTAGTGGTTAGGGGTTCAGGTTAGGGTTAGGGGTAAGGGGTAGGGGTTAATGTTAGGGTTAGGGGTTAGGGTTAGGTTTTGGTTTAGGGTTAGGGTTAGCGGTTAGGGTTAGGGTTAGGGTTAGGGGTTAGGGTTAGGGTTATGGTTAGGTATGTGTTAGTGTTAGGGTTAGGATACGGGTTAGGGTACGGGGTAGTGTTAGAGTACTGGTTAGGTTATGTTTAGGGATGGGTTAGTGTATGGGTTAGGGGACGGTCTTAGGGTTAGGGTAAGGGTTAGGGTCTGGGTTAAGGTTGGGGTACAGCTTAGTGTTAGTGTACCTGTTAGGGTTAGGGTACTGGGTTTAGTTAGGGTACGGGTTAAGTTTAGGGTTAGTGTTCGGGGTAGGGTTTGGGTTAGGGGTTAGGGTTAGTGTTAGCGTTACGGTTAGGGTTAGGGTTAGGGTTAGGTGTTAGGGTTAAGGCTTAGGGTTAGGATAGGTTTAGTGTTAGGGGTTAGGGGTTAAGGTTAGGGATTCGATTCGATTCAATTTTTTTCGATTCGAATCGATTCGATTCAATTCTTTCAATTCGATTCTTATCGATTTGATTCTTTTCGATTAGATAGATTCTTTTCTATTCGATTCAATTTTATTCGATTCGATTCTTTTCGATTCGATTTGATTCGAGTCTTTTTGATTCGATTCGTTTCAATTCAATTCTTTTCAGTTCGATTCGATTCAAATCTTTTTGATGCGATTCAATTCGATTCTTTACGATTCGATTCGAATTTTTTCCTTTCGACTCGATTTTTTACGATTCGATTTGATTCTTATCCATTCGATTTGATTCGATTCTTTTCGATACGATTCGATTCTATTCTTTTCGATTTGATTCTCTTCGATTCAATTCGATTTGATTCTTTTCGATTCGATTCGATTTTTTCGATTCGATTCCTTTTGATTCGATTCAATTCGATTACAATCTTTCGTTTTCGATTTGATTCTTTTTGATTCGGTTCGATTTTTTTTCGATTCGATTTGATTCTTTTCGGTTTGATTCAATTCGATTTGAATGTTTTCGAATCAATTCTATTCTTTCCAATTCGATTCTATTCTTTTCGATTCGATTCTTTTCGATTCGATTTGATTCTTTTCGATTCGATTCGATTCAATTCTGTTCGATTTGATTCGATTTAATTCGATTCGATACTTTTCGATTCGATTCGATTCTTTTCGATTTGATCGCTTCTTTTCAATTCGATTCGATTCGATTTGATTCGATTCTTATCGATTCGATTCGATTATTTTGATTCAATTCGATGCTATTTGAATATTTTCGATTCGATTCGATTGCATTAGATTCGATTATTTTTTATTCAATTCGACTCGATAATTTTTTATTTGATTCGATTCATTTCGGTTCGATTCGATTATTTTCGATTCATTTGAATTCAATTTGATTATTTTCGATTCGACTTGATTGGATTCGATTCGATTATTTTCGACTTGATCCGATTATTTTTGATTCGATTGATTCTTTTTGTTTCGATTCGATTCTTTTCGATTCGATTCGATTCGATTATTTTCGATTCAATTCGGTTCGATTCGATTATTTTCAACTCAATTCGATCGATTCGGTTCAATTATTTTCGATTCGATTCGATTCGATTATTTTCGATTCAATTCGGTTCGATTCGATTATTTTCAACTCCATTCGATCGATTCGGTTCAATTATTTTCGATTCAATTCAATTCGATTATTTTCGATTCAATTCAATGCGAATCGATTATTTTCTATTAGATTCGATTCAATTATCTTCGATTTGATTTGATTCGATTACTTTCAATTCGATTCAATTTGATTATTTTCATTTCGATTCGATTCTATTATTTTCGATTCGATTCGTTTCGTATCGATTCGAATCATTTTGATTCAATTCGATTATTTTCGATTTGAATCGATTCTTTTCTTTTCGATTCGATTCTTTTCTATTTGGTTTGATATTTTCGATTCGAATCGACTCGAATCTTTTTGATTCAAGTATATAAGATTCAATCTGATTCTTTTCGATTCAATTTGATTCGATTCGATATGATTCTTTTTGATTTGATTCGATTCATTTTGATTCGACTCGATTATTTTCTATTCAATTCTTTTTGATTCAATTAAATACGATTCTATTCTTTTCGATTCGATTTGATTTGATTCTTTTTGATTCGATACGATTCGATTTGATTGTTTTCAATTTGATTCGATTCAATTCGATACTTTTCAATTCGATCATTTCGATCGATTCGATTCTTTTCATTTCGATTCGATTCTTTTCGATTCGATTCAATTCTTTTCAATTTGATTCGATTCGATCTTTTCGTTTCGATTTGATTCTTTTCTATTTTATTTGATTCGATTCATTTCAATTAGATTCGATACTGTTCGATTCGATTCTTTTCGATTCAAGTCGATTGGAATCAATTCGATTCTTTCGATTCTATTTGATTCGATTCGATACGATTCTTTTCGATTCGATTCTTTTTGGTCTGTCGATTCGATTTTTTTCGATTCAGTTCGATTCGATTCTTTTTTATTCGATTTGATTCTTTTCAATTTGATATGATTCGATTCGTTTCAATTTTTTTCGATTCGTGTCGATTCGAATCTATTCGATTCTTTTCTATTCAATTCGATTCGATTCTTTTTGATTCGATTCGATTCGATTCGATTCCATTTGATTCGATTCTTTTCGATTCGATACGATTCAATTCGATTCTTTTTGATTCGATTTTTCGATTAGTTTCTTTTCGATTCTATTCGATTCGATTCTTTTTGTTTCGGTTAGATTTGATTCGAATCTATCGATTCGAGTCTTTTGAGTCGAATTCCTTTCTTTTAAAATTGATTCCATTCAATTCTATTCGATTCGATTCAATTCGATTCGTTTTTTCTGAAACAATTCGATTCTTTTTGATTCCACTTTTTTTCGATTAGATTCATTTGGATTTGATAGTTTTCGATTCGATTAGATTCTATTCTTTTCGAATCGATTCGATTCAATTCTTTTTGATTCGTTTCTTTTTGAAACCATTCGAATCTTTTCGGTTCGATCAGATTCTTTTCGATTCAATGCGATTCGATTCGAAACTCTTCGATTCAATTGTTTTCGATTCGATTGGATTCGTTTGTTTTCGATTCGATTTGATTCAATTCTTTTCAATTAGATTTGATTCTTTTCAATTCGATTCGATTTTTTCTATGCGATTCTTTTTTATTTGATTTATTTCGATTATTTCCTATTCGATTCGATTCTTTTTGATTCGATTCGATTCTTTTTGATTCGTTTAGAATTGATTAGATCCTTTTCGATATAATTCGATTCGATTTTTTTGATTCGATACGATTTTTTTCTTTTCGATATGATAGTTTTCAATTAGTTTCTTTTTGATTCTATTCGATTCGATTCTTTTGGTTTCGATTTGATTTGATTCGAATCTTTCGATTCGAGTCTTTTCAATTCGAATTCCTTTCTTTTAAAATCAATTCGATTCAATTCTTTTCGATTCGATTCACTTCGATTCATTTTTTCTGAAACAATTCGATTCTTTTTGATTCCATTCTTTTCGATTAGATTCATTTGGATTCGAAACTTTTCGATTCGATTAGATTCGATTCTAATGAATCGATTCGATTCGATTCTTTTTGATTCGTTTCTTTTTGATTCCATTCGAATCTTTTTGGTTCGATTAGATTCTTTTCGATTCAATTCGATTCGAATGGAAACTCTTCGATTGAATTCTTTTCAATTCGATTCTTTTTGATTCGATTCGATTCGATCCTTTTCGATTCGATTCAATTCATTTCTTTTCGATTCGAATTTTTCTATTCAATTCCTTTTTATTTGATTTGTTTCAAATATTTTCGATTCGATACGATTCTTTTCAATTCGATGCGATTCGATCCTTTTGGATTCGATTCGATTCAATTCCATTTTTTTCGTATCGATACGATAGTTTCCGATTCTTTTCGATTCTATTCGATGGGATTCTATTTGTTTCGATTCCATTTGCATGTGGAAGTATCAGGCTTGTACTCAACATTATCAGAGTTGAATATAGCGATTTCAAACGGCCTTCTTCAATCAGAGTGTAGCTAGTTTCTAACTCCAATGTACGAGTGGGTAGCAGACATCAGCCTCCCAGGCGTACACACTTTTGAGAGTTGAGCTTATGGCCTGTACTTCCCACATCCTCCTCCAGGTACACTGCGCTGGTAACAGGCCTAGGCTCGATGCATGACTGAAGTGTGAGAGATAAGACGAAAGTCCCGGCACACAAGAATAGGGCCTCGAAGCTCAATCCTGCGATTTCCTAGTAATTCATGTCTTAGGTGCTACATACTAAGTTCCATACGTGAGAGCTAGCTGAACCCCAAGTCCAAAAGCATCTCTCTTCCAAGAGTTGAGTTCACACCAAAACCCTCACAGTTCCACATTGCCTGCAGAATGAGTTTTGAACATCTTCACCAGAGACGTTTGTCAGAAGCTTGTGAGAAGCAAGTGGAATAATGCAGGCCTGGAAGGTGTCTGCAAGTGCAGTAGAGTGGTATTCTTCGAACTTCCTGAGTTAGAAGACTGCTATGATCTTATGGCCATTAGAACGCAGCCAGTTGAAAGCTGGCTTCTAGGCATGCTCTCTTGTGAGAGTTGAGCTCTGGGCAGGACCCTCCCGCATCCTGCCTGCCCATACTCATACCTGCTAACATCCTTAAGTGAGATGATGGGAGAGGTTGGAGAAATGCAAGTGGAAGCGCCAGGACTGTACTCATATCCATCTGACTTCAATACAGCGATTGCCAACGTCCTTGTTCAATTACAGTGTAGCTTGGGTATACCTCGCTTCGATAAGTGTTTAGCAGACATCAGCCTACAAAGCATACACATTGCTGAGAGTTGAGCTTATGGCATGTACCTCCCCAATCCTGACTGCCTGAAAGTTCGGCTTCCACAGCATTTCGTTGTATACGGGAGAGAAGCGGAGTATAAACCAAGTGTCTCCCTTGTCAATATCGCGCCTAGCGGACAGCTGCCTACTAGGCATGCACACTCCTTTGGCTTGAGCTTACCTTCCACATGCTGACTGCCTGTACACTTCACTTCCAAAGGATTTCGTTTGATACGGGATGCAATTTTTGCAAGAGCCAAGTGTCTCTTAGTTCAATCCAGCGACTTCTGAGGAATTCCTCCCTAAGACGGGAGCTACATACTAACTTCCAACCTGAGAACGTAGCTGAAAGCTCTCTTGGGGAACTTCCCGCTCGGAGATAAGCTGAAACATGGTCCTTCCCAGTTCCACACTGCCTGCAGATACAGTTACGAACATCCTCACTAGACATGTTTGTCAGAAGCTCATGGGATGCAAGGGCCAGCGGCAGGCTTCAATGGTTTTGTCTCCAGGTGCAGTAGAGCGGTAGTCATGGAACGTCCCACCTTACAATGCTGCTACATTCTCACGGCCATCAGAACGAGCTAGTAGAAAGCTGGCTTCTAGGCATGCTTCCTTCTGAGGCTGAGTTCAGGGCAAGACCATCTTGCATCCTGCCTGCCCGTAGACGTAACTGCTAATATCCTTATGTTAGGTGCTGGGAGAGGGTGGCGAAATGCATGTGAAAGTGTCAGGCCTGTACTCACGATTATCTGAGTTGAATACAGCAATTTCAAACAGCCTTCTTCAAAGAGTGTAGCTAGTTTCTAACTCCCATGAATGAGTGGGTAGCAGACATCTGCCTCCCAGGCTACACACTTTTGAGAGTTGAGCTTATGGCCTGTACTTCCCACATCCTGCCTGCAGGTACATTTCGCTGCAAACAGGCCTAGGCTCGATGCGTGACTGAAGTGCTGTGAGAGGTAAGTGGAAAGTCTCGGCACACAAGACTAGTGCCTCCAAGCTCAATCCAGCGATTCCCAGTAATTCCTGTCTTAGACAGGTGCTACATACTAAATTCCATACGAGAGAAGCTAGCTGAACCCCGAGTCCAAAAGCATCTCTGTTTTGAGAGTTGAGCTCACACCCAGTCCCTCACAGTTCCACACTGCCTGCAGAATGAGTTTTCAAAATCTTCACCTGAGACGTTTGTCAGAAGCTTGTGAGACACAAGTGGAATAAGGCAGGCCTGGAAGGTGTCTCCAGGTGCAGTAGAGTGGTATTCTTCGAACCTCCTGAGTTAGAAGACTGCTTTAGTCTCACAGCCATTAGAACGCAGCTGGTTGAAAGCTGGCTTCTAGGCATGCTCTCTTGTGAGAGCGGAGCTCAGGGCAAGACTCTCCCCCATCCTGCCTGCCCATAGTCATAGCTGCTAACATCCTTAAGTGAGGTGCTGGGAGAGGTTGGAGAAATGCGAGTGGAAGTGTCAGGACTCTACTCACGTGTATCTGAGTTCAATACAGCGATTGCCAAGGTCCTTGTTCAATTAGAGTGCAGCTGGGGTATACCTCGCCTCAATAAGTGTCTGGCAGACATCGGCCTGCAAAGCATACACACTTCTGAGAGTTGAGCTTATGGTCTCTACCTCCTCCATCCTGACTGCCTGTACGTTTCGCTTCCACAGCATTTCGTTGTATGCGGGAGAGTAGCAGAGTGAGAACCAAGTGTCTGCCTTGTCAGTTTTGCACCTAGAGGACAGCTGCCTCCAAGGCATGACCACTCCAATGGATTGAGCTTAGGACTTGAACCTCCACATGCTCACCGCCTGTATGCTTCGCTTCCAAAGGATTTCTTTCAATACGGGACACAAGTTTTGCAAGACGCAAATGTGTCTTAGTTCAAACCACAACTTACGAGGAATTCCCCCTCAGATGGGAGCTACATACTAACTTCCAAACATGAATACCTAGCTGAAAGCTCTCTCTCTGCGGAATATCCCTCTCAGAGATGAGCTGAAACAGTCTTCCCAGTTTCTCACTGCCTGCAGATACAGTTACAAACATCCTCACTAGACATGTTTGTTAGAAGCTTATGGGACACAAGGGGCAAGCTGCAGGCTTCAAGTTTGTGTCCTCAGGTGCAGTAAAGTGGTATTCATGGAACATCCAGAATTACAATGATGCCACTTTCCCATGGCCATCAGAACGCAGTTAGTAGAAAGCTGGCTTCGGGGCATGCCTCGTTTTGAAAGCTGAGCTCAGGGCAGGACCCTCCCGCATCCTGCCTGCTCGTAGTCATAGCTGCTAACATCCTTATGTTAGGTGCTGTGAGAGGTTAGAGAAATGCAAGTGGAAGTGTCAGGGGTGTACTCACGTGCCTCTGACTTCAATACAGCGATTGCCACATCCTTGTTCAATTAGAGTGTAACTCGTGTATACCTCGCCTCGATATGTGTCTAGCAGACATCAGCCTGCAAAGCATACACACTTCTGAGAGTTGAGCTTATGGCCTGTACGTTCTGCTTCCACAGCATTTCGTTGTATCGGGAGAGTAGCAGAGTGAGAACCAAGTGTCTGCCTTGTCAATTTTGCGCCTAGCCGACAGCTGCCTGCAAGGCATGCACACTCCTTTGGATTGAGCTTAGGAATTGAATCTCCCACATGCTGACTGCCTGTACGCCTCGCTTCCAAACGATTTCATTCGATACGGGACCCAAGTTTTGCGAGAGGCAAATGTGTCTTAGTTCAATCCAGCAACTTCTGAAGAATTGCTCCCTCAGATGGGAGCTACATACTAACTTCCAAACCTGAAACCTAGCTGAAAGCTCTCTCTCTGGGGAATTTCCTTCTGTGAGAAGAACTGACACGCCATTCTTCCCACTTCCACACTGCCTACAGATGCAGTTATGTACATCCTCACTAGACATGTTTTCAGAAGCTCACGGGACACAAGGGCCAGCTGCAGGCTTCAATGGTTGTGTCTCCAGATGCATTAGAGCGGTATTCATTGTAAGCGTACCGCCTTACAATGCTGCTACATTCACAAAGCCATCAAAAGGAGCTAGTAGATAGCTGGTTTTTAGGCATGCTTCCTTTTGAGAGCTAAGATCAGGTCAGGACCCTCCCTCATCCTGCCTGCCTATAGACGTAACTGCTAATATGCTTATGTTAGGTGCCGCATGCTAACTGCCTGTAGACATAGGTCCTAGCATCCTTATGTTAGGTACTGGAAGGGGTTGTGTGAAAAGCCTGTGGAAGTGACAGGCCTGTACTCTCGTGTATCTGAGTTCAGTACAGCGATTGCCAACGTCCTTGTTCAATTCGAGTGTAGCTCAGTTCTAGCTCCCCTGTATAAGTGTCTAGCAGACATCGGCCTGCAAAGCATACACACTTCTGAGAGTTGAGCTCATGGCCTTTACCTCGGCCATCCTGACTGCCTGTTGGTCTGCTTCCACAGCATTTCGTTGTATGCGGGACAGTAGCGAAGTGAGAACCAAGTGTCTGCCTTGTCAATTTCGCGCCTAGCAGACGGCTGCCTCCAAGGCATGCACATTCCTTTGGCTTGAGCTTTTGGCTTGTACCTCCCACACGCTGACTGCCTGTACGCTTTGCTTCCAAAGGATTTGGTTCGATACAGGATGCAAGTTTTGTGAGTGGCAAGTGTCTCTTAGCTCAATCCAGCAACTTCTGAGGAATTCCTCTCTCAGAAGGGAGCTACTAACTAACTTCGAAACCTGAGTAACTCCTTGAAAGCTGTCTCTCTGGGGAATTTCCTTCTGCGGGGTGAGCTGACACGCCGTCCTTCCCAGTTCCACAATGCCTGCACATGGAGTTACGAATATCCTCACTAGACATGTTTGTCAGAAGTTCGTGGGACGCAAGGGGCAAGCTGAAGGCTGCAATGCTTGCGTCTCCAGGTGCGGAAGAGCGGTATTGTCAGAACGTCCTGCGTTACAATGCTGCTACGTTCTCACGGCCATAGCAACTCAGCTAGTGGAAATCTAGCTTGCAGGCATGCTTCCTTTTGAGAGCAGAGCTCAGGGCAGGACCCTTCCGCATCCTGACTCAGTCTAGACATAGCTGCTAACATCCTTATATTAGTGGCTGAGAGAGGTTGTGGGAAAAGCACGTGTAAGCATTGGGCCTGAACTCCTGTGTGTCTGAGTTGAATACAGCGATTTCCAATGGCCTTCTTCAATCAGAGTGTAGCTAGGTTCCAACTCCCATGTCAGAATGGGGAGCAGACATCTGCCTCCCATGCATACACACTTCTGAGAGTTGAGCTTATGGCCTGTACATCTCCATCCAGCCTGCTGGTACCCTTCGCTTCTAAAAGGCCTAGGCTCGCTGTTTGACGGAGGTGTTGGGAGAGGTAATTGGAATCTCCCGGCACACAAGACTAGTGCCTCCAAGCTCAATCCAGCGATTTCCTAGTAATTCCTGTGGTAGACTGGTGCTACATACTAAATTCCATACGTGAGAAGGTAGCTGAACGCCTTGTCCAAAAGCATCTTACTTCTGAGAGTTGAGCTCATCCTCAGTCCCTCACAGTTCCACACTGCCTGCAGAGTGAGTTTCCAGGTCTTCACCAGAGACGTTTGCCACAGGCTTCTGAGACGCAAGTTAACAATGCAGACCCGGAGGGTATCTCCAGGTGCAGTACAGTGGTAATCTTGGAACCAACTGATTCAGAATACTGCTACCTTCTCACTGCGATAAGAACGCAGCTAGATGAGAGCTGGCTCTAGGCATGCTTCCCTGTGAGAGCTGAGGTCAGGGCAGAACCCTCCCGCATCCTGCCTGACTGTAGACGTAGCTGCTAACATCCTTATGTTAGTTGCTGGGAGAGGTTGGGGGAATAGCATGTGTAACCATTGAGCCTGAACTCACGTGTACCTGAGTTGAATACAGCGTTTTCCAACGGCCTTCTTCAATCAGAGTGTAGCTAGGTTCCTACTCCCATGAACTAGTGGGTAGCAGACATCTGCCTCCCATGCTTACTTCTGAGAGTTGAGCTTACGGCCTGTACCTCCACATCCTGCCTGCAGTTACCCTTCGCTTCTAAAAGGCCTAGACCTGCTGCGTGACGGCAGTGTTGGGAGACGTAATTGGAGTCTCCCGGCACACAAGACTAGTGCCTCCAAGCTTAATCCAGCGATTTCCTAGTAATTCCTGTGGTAGACTGGTGCTACATACTAAGTTCAATATATGTGAGAATGTAGCTAACGCCTTGTCCAAAAGCATTTTACTTCTGAGAATTGAGCTCACGCTCAGTCCCTGACAGTTCCACACTGCCTGCAGAGTGAGTTTCGCACGTCTTCACCAGAGTCGTTTGTCAAAGGCTTGTGAGACGCAACTTAACAATGCAGACCTGGATGGTATCTCCAGGTGCAGTATAGTGGTAATCTTGGCACCTCCTGACTCAGAACACTGCTACCTTCTCACTGCGATAAGAACGCAGCTAGTTCAGAGCTGGCTTCCAGGCATGCTTCCCTGTGAGAGCTGAGGTAAGCGCAGAACCCTCCCGCATCCTGCCTGACTGTAGACGTAGCTGCTAACATCCTTATGTTAGTTGCTGGGAGAGGTTGGGGGAATAGCATGTGTAACCATTGAGCCTGAACTCACGTGTACCTGAGTTGAATACAGCGTTTTCCAACGGCCTTCTTCAATCAGAGTCTAGCTAGGTTCCTACTCCCATTAAGTAGTGGGTAGCAGACATCTGCCTCCCATGCTTACTTCTGAGCGTTGAGCTTACGGCCTGTACCTCCACATCCTGCCTGCAGTTACCCTTCGCTTCTAAAAGGCCTAGACCTGCTGCGTGACGGCAGTGTTGGGAGAGGTCATTGGAGTCTTCAGGCACACAAGACTAGTGCCTCCAAGCTCAATCCAGCGATTTCCTAGTAATTCCTGTGGTAGACTGGTGCTACATACTAAGTTCCATATATGTGAGAATGTAGCTAACGCCTTGTCCAAAAGCAACTTACTTCTGAAAGCTGAGCTCACCCTCAGTCCCTCAGAGTTCCACACTGCCTGCAGAGTGAGTTTCGCACGTCTTCACCAGAGACGTTTCCCAGACACTTGTGAGATGCAACTTAACAATGAAGACCTGGCCGGTTTCTCCAGGTGCAGTACAGTGGTAATCTTGGAACCAACTGATTCAGAATACTGCAACCTTCTCACTGGGATAAGAACGCAGCTAGTTGAGAGCTGGCTTCTAGGCTTGCTTCCCTGTGAGAGCTGAGGTCAGGGCAGAACCCTCCCGCATCCTGACTGACTGTAGACGTAGCTGCTAACATCCTTATGTTAGTTGCTGGGAGAGGTTGGGGGAATAGCATGTGTAACCATTGAGCCTGAAGTCACGTGTACCTGAGTTGAATACAGCGTTTTCCAACGGCCTTCTTCAATCAGAGTGTAGCTAGGTTCCTACTCCCATGAAGTAGTGGGTAGCAGACATCTGCCTCCCATGCTTACTTCTGAGAGTTGAGCTTACGGCCTGTACCTCCACATCCTGCCTGCAGTTATCCTTCGCTTCTAAAAGGCCTAGACCTGCTGCGTGACGGCAGTGTTGGGAGACGTAATTGGAGTCTCCCGGCACTCAAGACTAGTGCCTCCAAGCTTAATCCAGGGATTACGTAGTAATTCCTGTGGTAGACTGGTGCTACATACTAAGTTCAATATATGTGAGAATGTAGCTAACGCCTTGTCCAAAAGCATCTTACTTCTGAGAGTTGAGCTCACCCTTAGGCCCTCACATTTCCACACTGCCTGCAGAGTGAGTTTCGCACGTCTTCAACCGAGACGTTTGTCAAAGGCTAGTGAGTCGCAACTTAACAATGCAGACCTGGACGGTATCTCCAGGTGCAGTATAGTGGTAATCTTGGAATCTCCTGACTCAGAAATCTGCTACCTTCCACTGGGATAAGAACGCAGCTAGTTGAGAGCTGGCTTCTAGGCATGCTTCCCTGTGAGAGCTGAGGTCAGGGCAGAACCCTCCCGCATCCTGCCTGACTGTAGACGTAGCTGCTAACATCCTTATGTTAGTTGCTGGGAGAGGTAGGGGGAATAGCATGTGTAACCATTGAGCCTGAACTCACGTGTACCTGAGTTGAATACAGCGTTTTCCAACGGCCTTCTTCAATCAGAGTGTAGCTAGGTTCCTACTCCCATGAAGTAGTGGGTAGCAGACATCTGCCTCCCATGCTTACTTCTGAGCGTTGAGCTTACGGCCTGTACCTCCACATCCTGCCTGCAGTTACCCTTCCCTTCTAAAAGGCCTAGACCTGCTGCGTGACGGCAGTGTTGGGAGAGGTAATTGGAGTCTCCCGGCACACAAGACTAGTGCCTCCAAGCTCAATCCAGCGATTTCCTAGTAATTCCTGTGGTAGACTGGTGCTACATACTAAGTTCCATATATGTGAGAATGTAGCTAACGCCTTGTCCAAAAGCATTTTACTTCTGAAGATTGAGCTCACCCTCAGTCCCTCAGAGTTCCACACTGCCTGCAGAGTGAGTTTCGCACGTCTTCACCAGAGACGTTTGTCCAGACGCTTGTGAGATGCAACTTAACAATGCAGACCTGGACGGTATCTCCAGGTGCAGTATAGTGGTAATCTTGGAACCAACTGATTCAGAATACTGCTAACCTTCTCACTGCGATAAGAACGCAGCTAGTTGAGAGCTGGCTTCTAGGCATTGCTTCCCTGTGAGAGCTGAGGTCAGGGCAGAACCCTCCCGCATCCTGCCTGACTGTAGACGTAGCTGCTAACATCCTTATGTTAGTTGCTGGGAGAGGTTGGGGGAATAGCATGTGTAACCATTGAGCCTGAACTCACGTGTACCTGAGTTGAATACAGCGTTTTCCAACGGCCTTCTTCAATCAGAGTGTAGCTAGGTTCCTACTCCCATGAAGTAGTGGGTAGCAGACATCTGCCTCCCATGCTTACTTCTGAGCGTTGAGCTTACGGCCTGTACCTCCACATCCTGCCTGCAGTTACCCTTCGCTTCTAAAAGGCCTAGACCTGCTGCGTGACGGCAGTGTTGGGAGACGTAATTGGAGTCTCCCGGCACTACAAGACTAGTGCCTCCAAGCTTAATCCAGCGATTTCCTAGTAATTCCTGTGGTAGACTGGTGCTACATACTAAGTTCAATATATGTGAGAATGTAGCTAACGCCTTGTCCAAAAGCATCTTACTTCTGAGAGTTGAGCTCACCCTCAGGCCCTCACATTTCCACACTGCCTGCAGAGTGAGTTTCGCACGTCTTCACCAGAGACGTTTGTCAAAGGCTAGTGAGTCGCAACTTAACAATGCAGACCTGGACGGTATCTCCAGGTGCAGTATAGTGGTAATCTTGGAATCTCCTGACTCAGAAATCTGCTACCTTCTCACTGCGATAAGAACGCAGCTAGTTGAGAGCTGGCTTCTAGGCATGCTTCCCTGTGAGAGCTGAGGTCAGCGCAGAACCCTCCCGCATCCTGCCTGACTGTAGACGTAGCTGCTAACATCCTTATGTTAGTTGCTGGGAGAGGTAGGGGGAATAGCATGTGTAACCATTGAGCCTGAACTCACGTGTACCTGAGTTGAATACAGCGTTTTCCAACGGCCTTCTTCAATCAGAGTGTAGCTAGGTTCCTACTCCCATGAAGTAGTGGGTAGCAGACATCTGCCTCCCATGCTTACTTCTGAGCGTTGAGCTTACGGCCTGTACCTCCACATCCTGCCTGCAGTTACCCTTCGCTTCTAAAAGGCCTAGACCTGCTGCGTGACGGCAGTGTTGGGAGAGGTAATTGGAGTCTCCCGGCACACAAGACTAGTGCCTCCAAGCTCAATCCAGCGATTTCCTAGTAATTCCTGTGGTAGACTGGTGCTACATACTAAGTTCAATATATGTGAGAATGTAGCTAACGCCTTGTCCAAAAGCATTTTACTTCTGAGAATTGAGCTCACGCTCAGTCCCTGACGGTTCCACACTGCCTGCAGAGTGAGTTTCGCACGTCTTCACCAAAGTCGTTTGTCAAAGGCTTGTGAGACGCAACTTAACAATGCAGACCTGGACGGTATCTCCAGGTGCAGTATAGTGGTAATCTTGGCACCTCCTGACTCAGAACACTGCTACCTTCTCACTGCGATAAGAACGCAGCTAGTTGAGAGCTGGCTTCCAGGCATGCTTCCCTGTGAGAGCTGAGGTCAGCGCAGAACCCTCCCGCATCCTGCCTGACTGTAGACGTAGCTGCTAACATCCTTATGTTAGTTGCTGGGAGAGGTTGGGGGAATAGCATGTGTAACCATTGAGCCTGAACTCACGTGTACCTGAGTTGAATACAGCGTTTTCCAACGGCCTTCTTCAATCAGAGTGTAGCTAGGTTCCTACTCCCATGAACTAGTGGGTAGCAGACATCTGCCTCCCATGCTTACTTCTGAGCGTTGAGCTTACGGCCTGTACCTCCACATCCTGCCTGCAGTTACCCTTCGCTTCTAAAAGGCCTAGACCTGCTGCGTGACGGCAGTGTTGGGAGACGTAATTGGAGTCTCCCGGCACACAAGACTAGTGCCTCCAAGCTCAATCCAGCGATTTCCTAGTAATTCCTGTGGTAGACTGGTGCTACATACTAAGTTCAATATATGTGAGAATGTAGCTAACGCCTTGTCCAAAAGCATTTTACTTCTGAGAATTGAGCTCACGCTCAGTCCCTGACGGTTCCACACTGCCTGCAGAGTGAGTTTCGCACGTCTTCACCAGAGTCGTTTGTCAAAGGCTTGTGAGACGCAACTTAACAATGCAGACCTGGACGGTATCTCCAGGTGCAGTATAGTGGTAATCTTGGCACCTCCTGACTCAGAACACTGCTACCTTCTCACTGCGATAAGAACGCAGCTAGTTGAGAGCTGGCTTCCAGGCATGCTTCCCTGTGAGAGCTGAGGTCAGCGCAGAACCCTCCCGCATCCTGCCTGACTGTAGACGTAGCTGCTAACATCCTTATGTTAGTTGCTGGGAGAGGTTGGGGGAATAGCATGTGTAACCATTGAGCCTGAACTCACGTGTACCTGAGTTGAATACAGCGTTTTCCAACGGCCTTCTTCAATCAGAGTCTAGCTAGGTTCCTACTCCCATGAAGTAGTGGGTAGCAGACATCTGCCTCCCATGCTTACTTCTGAGCGTTGAGCTTACGGCCTGTACCTCCACATCCTGCCTGCAGTTACCCTTCGCTTCTAAAAGGCCTAGACCTGCTGCGTGACGGCAGTGTTGGGAGAGGTCATTGGAGTCTTCAGGCACACAAGACTAGTGCCTCCAAGCTCAATCCAGCGATTTCCTAGTAATTCCTGTGGTAGACTGGTGCTACATACTAAGTTCCATATATGTGAGAATGTAGCTAACGCCTTGTCCAAAAGCATCTTACTTCTGAAAGCTGAGCTCACCCTCAGTCCCTCAGAGTTCCACACTGCCTGCAGAGTGAGTTTCGCTCGTCTTCACCAGAGACGTTTCCCAGACGCTTGTGAGATTCAACTTAACAATGCAGACCTGGCCGGTTTCTCCAGGTGCAGTACAGTGGTAATCTTGGAACCAACTGATTCAGAATACTGCTACCTTCTCACTGCGATAAGAACGCAGCTAGATGAGAGCTGGCTCTAGGCATGCTTCCCTGTGAGAGCTGAGGTCAGGGCAGAACCCTCCCGCATCCTGCCTGACTGTAGACGTAGCTGCTAACATCCTTATGTTAGTTGCTGGGAGAGGTTGGGGGAATAGCATGTGTAACCATTGAGCCTGAACTCACGTGTACCTGAGTTGAATACAGCGTTTTCCAACGGCCTTCTTCAATCAGAGTGTAGCTAGGTTCCTACTCCCATGAACTAGTGGGTAGCAGACATCTGCCTCCCATGCTTACTTCTGAGAGTTGAGCTTACGGCCTGTACCTCCACATCCTGCCTGCAGTTACCCTTCGCTTCTAAAAGGCCTAGACCTGCTGCGTGACGGCAGTGTTGGGAGACGTAATTGGAGTCTCCCGGCACACAAGACTAGTGCCTCCAAGCTTAATCCAGCGATTTCCTAGTAATTCCTGTGGTAGACTGGTGCTACATACTAAGTTCAATATATGTGAGAATGTAGCTAACGCCTTGTCCAAAAGCATTTTACTTCTGAGAATTGAGCTCACGCTCAGTCCCTGACAGTTCCACACTGCCTGCAGAGTGAGTTTCGCACGTCTTCACCAGAGTCGTTTGTCAAAGGCTTGTGAGACGCAACTTAACAATGCAGACCTGGATGGTATCTCCAGGTGCAGTATAGTGGTAATCTTGGCACCTCCTGACTCAGAACACTGCTACCTTCTCACTGCGATAAGAACGCAGCTAGTTGAGAGCTGGCTTCCAGGCATGCTTCCCTGTGAGAGCTGAGGTAAGTGCAGAACCCTCCCGCATCCTGCCTGACTGTAGACGTAGCTGCTAACATCCTTATGTTAGTTGCTGGGAGAGGTAGGGGGAATAGCATGTGTAACCATTGAGCCTGAACTCACGTGTACCTGAGTTGAATACAGCGTTTTCCAACGGCCTTCTTCAATCAGAGTGTAGCTAGGTTCCTACTCCCATGAAGTAGTGGGTAGCAGACATCTGCCTCCCATGCTTACTTCTGAGCGTTGAGCTTACGGCCTGTACCTCCACATCCTGCCTGCAGTTACCCTTCGCTTCTAAAAGGCCTAGACCTGCTGCGTGACGGCAGTGTTGGGAGAGGTCATTGGAGTCTTCAGGCACACAAGACTAGTGCCTCCAAGCTCAATCCAGCGATTTCCTAGTAATTCCTGTGGTAGACTGGTGCTACATACTAAGTTCCATATATGTGAGAATGTAGCTAACGCCTTGTCCAAAAGCATCTTACTTCTGAAAGCTGAGCTCACCCTCAGTCCCTCAGAGTTCCACACTGCCTGTAGAGTGAGTTTCGCACGTCTTCACCAGAGACGTTTCCCAGACGCTTGTGAGATGCAACTTAACAATGAAGACCTGGCCGGTTTCTCCAGGTGCAGTACAGTGGTAATCTTGGAACCAACTGATTCAGAATACTGCTACCTTCTCACTGCGATAAGAACGCAGCTAGATGAGAGCTGGCTCTAGGCATGCTTCCCTGTGAGAGCTGAGGTCAGCGCAGAACCCTCCCGCATCCTGCCTGACTGTAGACGTAGCTGCTAACATCCTTATGTTAGTTGCTGGGAGAGGTTGGGGGAATAGCATGTGTAACCATTGAGCCTGAACTCACGTGTACCTGAGTTGAATACAGCGTTTTCCAACGGCCTTCTTCAATCAGAGTGTAGCTAGGTTCCTACTCCCATGAAGTAGTGGGTAGCAGACATCTGCCTCCCATGCTTACTTCTGAGCGTTGAGCTTACGGCCTGTACCTCCACATCCTGCCTGCAGTTACCCTTCGCTTCTAAAAGGCCTAGACCTGCTGCGTGACGGCAGTGTTGGGAGAGGTAATTGGAGTCTCCCGGCACACAAGACTAGTGCCTCCAAGCTCAATCCAGCGATTTCCTAGTAATTCCTGTGGTAGACTGGTGCTACATACTAAGTTCAATATATGTGAGAATGTAGCTAACGCCTTGTCCAAAAGCATTTTACTTCTGAGAATTGAGCTCACGCTCAGTCCCTGACAGGTTCCACACTGCCTGCAGAGTGAGTTTCGCACGTCTTCACCAGAGTCGTTTGTCAAAGGCTTGTGAGACGCAACTTAACAATGCAGACCTGGACGGTATCTCCAGGTGCAGTATAGTGGTAATCTTGGCACCTCCTGACTCAGAACACTGCTACCTTCTCACTGCGATAAGAACGCAGCTAGTTGAGAGCTGGCTTCCAGGCATGCTTCCCTGTGAGAGCTGAGGTCAGCGCAGAACCCTCCCGCATCCTGCCTGACTGTAGACGTAGCTGCTAACATCCTTATGTTAGTTGCTGGGAGAGGTTGGGGGAATAGCATGTGTAACCATTGAGCCTGAACTCACGTGTACCTGAGTTGAATACAGCGTTTTCCAACGGCCTTCTTCAATCAGAGTGTAGCTAGGTTCCTACTCCCATGAAGTAGTGGGTAGCAGACATCTGCCTCCCATGCTTACTTCTGAGCGTTGAGCTTACGGCCTGTACCTCCACATCCTGCCTGCAGTTACCCTTCGCTTCTAAAAGGCCTAGACCTGCTGCGTGACGGCAGTGTTGGGAGAGGTCATTGGAGTCTTCCGGCACACAAGACTAGTGCCTCCAAGCTCAATCCAGCGATTTCCTAGTAATTCCTGTGGTAGACTGGTGCTACATACTAAGTTCCATATATGTGAGAATGTAGCTAACGCCTTGTCCAAAAGCATTTTACTTCTGAGAAGCTGAGCTCACCCTCAGTCCCTCAGAGTTCCACACTGCCTGCAGAGTGAGTTTCGCATCGTCTTCACCAGAGTCGTTTGTCAAAGGCTTGTGAGACGCAACTTAACAATGCAGACCTGGCCGGTTTCTCCAGGTGCAGTACAGTGGTAATCTTGGAACCAACTGATTCAGAATACTGCTACCTTCTCACTGCGATAAGAACGCAGCTAGATGAGAGCTGGCTCTAGGCATGCTTCCCTGTGAGAGCTGAGGTCAGCGCAGAACCCTCCCGCATCCTGCCTGACTGTAGACGTAGCTGCTAACATCCTTATGTTAGTTGCTGGGAGAGGTTGGGGGAATAGCATGTGTAACCATTGAGCCTGAACTCACGTGTACCTGAGTTGAATACAGCGTTTTCCAACGGCCTTCTTCAATCAGAGTGTAGCTAGGTTCCTACTCCCATGAACTAGTGGGTAGCAGACATCTGCCTCCCATGCTTACTTCTGAGAGTTGAGCTTACGGCCTGTACCTCCACATCCTGCCTGCAGTTACCCTTCGCTTCTAAAAGGCCTAGACCTGCTGCGTGACGGCAGTGTTGGGAGACGTAATTGGAGTCTCCCGGCACACAAGACTAGTGCCTCCAAGCTTAATCCAGCGATTTCCTAGTAATTCCTGTGGTAGACTGGTGCTACATACTAAGTTCAATATATGTGAGAATGTAGCTAACGCCTTGTCCAAAAGCATTTTACTTCTGAGAATTGAGCTCACGCTCAGTCCCTGACAGTTCCACACTGCCTGCAGAGTGAGTTTCGCACGTCTTCACCAGAGTCGTTTGTCAAAGGCTTGTGAGACGCAACTTAACAATGCAGACCTGGACGGTATCTCCAGGTGCAGTATAGTGGTAATCTTGGCACCTCCTGACTCAGAACACTGCTACCTTCTCACTGCGATAAGAACGCAGCTAGTTGAGAGCTGGCTTCCAGGCATGCTTCCCTGTGAGAGCTGAGGTCAGCGCAGAACCCTCCCGCATCCTGCCTGACTGTAGACGTAGCTGCTAACATCCTTATGTTAGTTGCTGGGAGAGGTTGGGGGAATAGCATGTGTAACCATTGAGCCTGAACTCACGTGTACCTGAGTTGAATACAGCGTTTTCCAACGGCCTTCTTCAATCAGAGTGTAGCTAGGTTCCTACTCCCATGAAGTAGTGGGTAGCAGACATCTGCCTCCCATGCTTACTTCTGAGCGTTGAGCTTACGGCCTGTACCTCCACATCCTGCCTGCAGTTACCCTTCGCTTCTAAAAGGCCTAGACCTGCTGCGTGACGGCAGTGTTGGGAGAGGTCATTGGAGTCTTCAGGCACACAAGACTAGTGCCTCCAAGCTCAATCCAGCGATTTCCTAGTAATTCCTGTGGTAGACTGGTGCTACATACTAAGTTCCATATATGTGAGAATGTAGCTAACGCCTTGTCCAAAAGCATCTTACTTCTGAAAGCTGAGCTCACCCTCAGTCCCTCAGAGTTCCACACTGCCTGCAGAGTGAGTTTCGCATCGTCTTCACCAGAGACGTTTCCCAGACGCTTGTGAGATGCAACTTAACAATGCAGACCTGGCCGGTTTCTCCAGGTGCAGTACAGTGGTAATCTTGGAACCAACTGATTCAGAATACTGCTACCTTCTCACTGCGATAAGAACGCAGCTAGATGAGAGCTGGCTCTAGGCATGCTTCCCTGTGAGAGCTGAGGTCAGGGCAGAACCCTCCCGCATCCTGCCTGACTGTAGACGTAGCTGCTAACATCCTTATGTTAGTTGCTGGGAGAGGTTGGGGGAATAGCATGTGTAACCATTGAGCCTGAACTCACGTGTACCTGAGTTGAATACAGCGTTTTCCAACGGCCTTCTTCAATCAGAGTGTAGCTAGGTTCCTACTCCCATGAACTAGTGGGTAGCAGACATCTGCCTCCCATGCTTACTTCTGAGAGTTGAGCTTACGGCCTGTACCTCCACATCCTGCCTGCAGTTACCCTTCGCTTCTAAAAGGCCTAGACCTGCTGCGTGACGGCAGTGTTGGGAGACGTAATTGGAGTCTCCCGGCACACAAGACTAGTGCCTCCAAGCTTAATCCAGCGATTTCCTAGTAATTCCTGTGGTAGACTGGTGCTACATACTAAGTTCAATATATGTGAGAATGTAGCTAACGCCTTGTCCAAAAGCATTTTACTTCTGAGAATTGAGCTCACGCTCAGTCCCTGACAGTTCCACACTGCCTGCAGAGTGAGTTTCGCACGTCTTCACCAGAGTCGTTTGTCAAAGGCTTGTGAGACGCAACTTAACAATGCAGACCTGGACTGGTATCTCCAGGTGCAGTATAGTGGTAATCTTGGCACCTCCTGACTCAGAACACTGCTACCTTCTCACTGCGATAAGAACGCAGCTAGTTGAGAGCTGGCTTCCAGGCATGCTTCCCTGTGAGAGCTGAGGTCAGCGCAGAACCCTCCCGCATCCTGCCTGACTGTAGACGTAGCTGCTAACATCCTTATGTTAGTTGCTGGGAGAGGTAGGGGGAATAGCATGTGTAACCATTGAGCCTGAACTCACGTGTACCTGAGTTGAATACAGCGTTTTCCAACGGCCTTCTTCAATCAGAGTGTAGCTAGGTTCCTACTCCCATGAAGTAGTGGGTAGCAGACATCTGCCTCCCATGCTTACTTCTGAGCGTTGAGCTTACGGCCTGTACCTCCACATCCTGCCTGCAGTTACCCTTCGCTTCTAAAAGGCCTAGACCTGCTGCGTGACGGCAGTGTTGGGAGAGGTCATTGGAGTCTTCAGGCACACAAGACTAGTGCCTCCAAGCTCAATCCAGCGATTTCCTAGTAATTCCTGTGGTAGACTGGTGCTACATACTAAGTTCCATATATGTGAGAATGTAGCTAACGCCTTGTCCAAAAGCATCTTACTTCTGAAAGCTGAGCTCACCCTCAGTCCCTCAGAGTTCCACACTGCCTGCAGAGTGAGTTTCGCACGTCTTCACCAGAGACGTTTCCCAGACGCTTGTGAGATGCAACTTAACAATGAAGACCTGGCCGGTTTCTCCAGGTGCAGTACAGTGGTAATCTTGGAACCAACTGATTCAGAATACTGCTACCTTCTCACTGCGATAAGAACGCAGCTAGATGAGAGCTGGCTCTAGGCATGCTTCCCTGTGAGAGCTGAGGTCAGCGCAGAACCCTCCCGCATCGTGCCTGACTGTAGACGTAGCTGCTAACATCCTTATGTTAGTTGCTGGGAGAGGTAGGGGGAATAGCATGTGTAACCATTGAGCCTGAACTCACGTGTACCTGAGTTGAATACAGCGTTTTCCAACGGCCTTCTTCAATCAGAGTGTAGCTAGGTTCCTACTCCCATGAAGTAGTGGGTAGCAGACATCTGCCTCCCATGCTTACTTCTGAGCGTTGAGCTTACGGCCTGTACCTCCACATCCTGCCTGCAGTTACCCTTCGCTTCTAAAAGGCCTAGACCTGCTGCGTGACGGCAGTGTTGGGAGAGGTAATTGGAGTCTCCCGGCACACAAGACTAGTGCCTCCAAGCTCAATCCAGCGATTTCCTAGTAATTCCTGTGGTAGACTGGTGCTACATACTAAGTTCAATATATGTGAGAATGTAGCTAACGCCTTGTCCAAAAGCATTTTACTTCTGAGAATTGAGCTCACGCTCAGTCCCTGACGGTTCCACACTGCCTGCAGAGTGAGTTTCGCACGTCTTCACCAGAGTCGTTTGTCAAAGGCTTGTGAGACGCAACTTAACAATGCAGACCTGGACGGTATCTCCAGGTGCAGTATAGTGGTAATCTTGGCACCTCCTGACTCAGAACACTGCTACCTTCTCACTGCGATAAGAACGCAGCTAGTTGAGAGCTGGCTTCCAGGCATGCTTCCCTGTGAGAGCTGAGGTAAGCGCAGAACCCTCCCGCATCCTGCCTGACTGTAGACGTAGCTGCTAACATCCTTATGTTAGTTGCTGGGAGAGGTTGGGGGAATAGCATGTGTAACCATTGAGCCTGAACTCACGTGTACCTGAGTTGAATACAGCGTTTTCCAACGGCCTTCTTCAATCAGAGTGTAGCTAGGTTCCTACTCCCATGAAGTAGTGGGTAGCAGACATCTGCCTCCCATGCTTACTTCTGAGCGTTGAGCTTACGGCCTGTACCTCCACATCCTGCCTGCAGTTACCCTTCGCTTCTAAAAGGCCTAGACCTGCTGCGTGACGGCAGTGTTGGGAGAGGTCATTGGAGTCTTCAGGCACACAAGACTAGTGCCTCCAAGCTCAATCCAGCGATTTCCTAGTAATTCCTGTGGTAGACTGGTGCTACATACTAAGTTCCATATATGTGAGAATGTAGCTAACGCCTTGTCCAAAAGCATCTTACTTCTGAAAGCTGAGCTCACCCTCAGTCCCTCAGAGTTCCACACTGCCTGCAGAGTGAGTTTCGCACGTCTTCACCAGAGACGTTTCCCAGACGCTTGTGAGATGCAACTTAACAATGCAGACCTGGCCGGTTTCTCCAGGTGCAGTACAGTGGTAATCTTGGAACCAACTGATTCAGAATACTGCTACCTTCTCACTGCGATAAGAACGCAGCTAGATGAGAGCTGGCTCTAGGCATGCTTCCCTGTGAGAGCTGAGGTCAGCGCAGAACCCTCCCGCATCCTGCCTGACTGTAGACGTAGCTGCTAACATCCTTATGTTAGTTGCTGGGAGAGGTTGGGGGAATAGCATGTGTAACCATTGAGCCTGAACTCACGTGTACCTGAGTTGAATACAGCGTTTTCCAACGGCCTTCTTCAATCAGAGTGTAGCTAGGTTCCTACTCCCATGAAGTAGTGGGTAGCAGACATCTGCCTCCCATGCTTACTTCTGAGAGTTGAGCTTACGGCCTGTACCTCCACATCCTGCCTGCAGTTACCCTTCGCTTCTAAAAGGCCTAGACCTGCTGCGTGACGGCAGTGTTGGGAGACGTAATTGGAGTCTCCCGGCACACAAGACTAGTGCCTCCAAGCTTAATCCAGCGATTTCCTAGTAATTCCTGTGGTAGACTGGTGCTACATACTAAGTTCCATATATGTGAGAATGTAGCTAACGCCTTGTCCAAAAGCATCTTACTTCTGAGAATTGAGCTCACCCTCAGTCCCTCAGAGTTCCACACTGCCTGCAGAGTGAGTTTCGCACGTCTTCACCAGAGACGTTGTCCAGACGCTTGTGAGATGCAACTTAACAATGCAGACCTGGCCGGTATCTCCAGGTGCAGTACAGTGGTAATCTTGGAACCTACTGACTTCAGAATACTGCTACCTTCTCACTGCGATAAGAACGCAGCTAGATGAGAGCTGGCTCTAGGCATGCTTCCCTGTGAGAGCTGAGGTCAGCGCAGAACCCTCCCGCATCCTGCCTGACTGTAGACGTAGCTGCTAACATCCTTATGTTAGTTGCTGGGAGAGGTAGGGGGAATAGCATGTGTAACCATTGAGCCTGAACTCACGTGTACCTGAGTTGAATACAGCGTTTTCCAACGGCCTTCTTCAATCAGAGTGTAGCTAGGTTCCTACTCCCATGAAGTAGTGGGTAGCAGACATCTGCCTCCCATGCTTACTTCTGAGCGTTGAGCTTACGGCCTGTACCTCCACATCCTGCCTGCAGTTACCCTTCGCTTCTAAAAGGCCTAGACCTGCTGCGTGACGGCAGTGTTGGGAGAGGTAATTGGAGTCTCCCGGCACACAAGACTAGTGCCTCCAAGCTCAATCCAGCGATTTCCTAGTAATTCCTGTGGTAGACTGGTGCTACATACTAAGTTCAATATATGTGAGAATGTAGCTAACGCCTTGTCCAAAAGCATTTTACTTCTGAGAATTGAGCTCACGCTCAGTCCCTGACGGTTCCACACTGCCTGCAGAGTGAGTTTCGCACGTCTTCACCAAAGTCGTTTGTCAAAGGCTTGTGAGACGCAACTTAACAATGCAGACCTGGACGGTATCTCCAGGTGCAGTATAGTGGTAATCTTGGCACCTCCTGACTCAGAACACTGCTACCTTCTCACTGCGATAAGAACGCAGCTAGTTGAGAGCTGGCTTCCAGGCATGCTTCCCTGTGAGAGCTGAGGTCAGCGCAGAACCCTCCCGCATCCTGCCTGACTGTAGACGTAGCTGCTAACATCCTTATGTTAGTTGCTGGGAGAGGTTGGGGGAATAGCATGTGTAACCATTGAGCCTGAACTCACGTGTACCTGAGTTGAATACAGCGTTTTCCAACGGCCTTCTTCAATCAGAGTGTAGCTAGGTTCCTACTCCCATGAACTAGTGGGTAGCAGACATCTGCCTCCCATGCTTACTTCTGAGCGTTGAGCTTACGGCCTGTACCTCCACATCCTGCCTGCAGTTACCCTTCGCTTCTAAAAGGCCTAGACCTGCTGCGTGACGGCAGTGTTGGGAGAGGTAATTGGAGTCTCCCGGCACACAAGACTAGTGCCTCCAAGCTCAATCCAGCGATTTCCTAGTAATTCCTGTGGTAGACTGGTGCTACATACTAAGTTCAATATATGTGAGAATGTAGCTAACGCCTTGTCCAAAAGCATTTTACTTCTGAGAATTGAGCTCACGCTCAGTCCCTGACAGGTTCCACACTGCCTGCAGAGTGAGTTTCGCACGTCTTCACCAGAGTCGTTTGTCAAAGGCTTGTGAGACGCAACTTAACAATGCAGACCTGGACGGTATCTCCAGGTGCAGTATAGTGGTAATCTTGGCACCTCCTGACTCAGAATACTGCTACCTTCTCACTGCGATAAGAACGCAGCTAGTTGAGAGCTGGCTTCTAGGCATGCTTCCCTGTGAGAGCTGAGGTCAGCGCAGAACCCTCCCGCATCCTGCCTGACTGTAGACGTAGCTGCTAACATCCTTATGTTAGTTGCTGGGAGAGGTTGGGGGAATAGCATGTGTAACCATTGAGCCTGAACTCACGTGTACCTGAGTTGAATACAGCGTTTTCCAACGGCCTTCTTCAATCAGAGTGTAGCTAGGTTCCTACTCCCATGAACTAGTGGGTAGCAGACATCTGCCTCCCATGCTTACTTCTGAGAGTTGAGCTTACGGCCTGTACCTCCACATCCTGCCTGCAGTTACCCTTCGCTTCTAAAAGGCCTAGACCTGCTGCGTGACGGCAGTGTTGGGAGAGGTAATTGGAGTCTCCCGGCACACAAGACTAGTGCCTCCAAGCTCAATCCAGCGATTTCCTAGTAATTCCTGTGGTAGACTGGTGCTACATACTAAGTTCAATATATGTGAGAATGTAGCTAACGCCTTGTCCAAAAGCATTTTACTTCTGAGAATTGAGCTCACGCTCAGTCCCTGACAGTTCCACACTGCCTGCAGAGTGAGTTTCGCACGTCTTCACCAGAGTCGTTTGTCAAAGGCTTGTGAGACGCAACTTAACAATGCAGACCTGGACGGTATCTCCAGGTGCAGTATAGTGGTAATCTTGGCACCTCCTGACTCAGAACACTGCTACCTTCTCACTGCGATAAGAACGCAGCTAGTTGAGAGCTGGCTTCCAGGCATGCTTCCCTGTGAGAGCTGAGGTCAGCGCAGAACCCTCCCGCATCCTGCCTGACTGTAGACGTAGCTGCTAACATCCTTATGTTAGTTGCTGGGAGAGGTAGGGGGAATAGCATGTGTAACCATTGAGCCTGAACTCACGTGTACCTGAGTTGAATACAGCGTTTTCCAACGGCCTTCTTCAATCAGAGTGTAGCTAGGTTCCTACTCCCATGAAGTAGTGGGTAGCAGACATCTGCCTCCCATGCTTACTTCTGAGCGTTGAGCTTACGGCCTGTACCTCCACATCCTGCCTGCAGTTACCCTTCGCTTCTAAAAGGCCTAGACCTGCTGCGTGACGGCAGTGTTGGGAGAGGTCATTGGAGTCTTCAGGCACACAAGACTAGTGCCTCCAAGCTCAATCCAGCGATTTCCTAGTAATTCCTGTGGTAGACTGGTGCTACATACTAAGTTCCATATATGTGAGAATGTAGCTAACGCCTTGTCCAAAAGCATCTTACTTCTGAAAGCTGAGCTCACCCTCAGTCCCTCAGAGTTCCACACTGCCTGCTAGAGTGAGTTTCGCACGTCTTCACCAGAGACGTTTCCCAGACGCTTGTGAGATGCAACTTAACAATGAAGACCTGGCCGGTTTCTCCAGGTGCAGTACAGTGGTAATCTTGGAACCAACTGATTCAGAATACTGCTACCTTCTCACTGCGATAAGAACGCAGCTAGATGAGAGCTGGCTCTAGGCATGCTTCCCTGTGAGAGCTGAGGTCAGCGCAGAACCCTCCCGCATCGTGCCTGACTGTAGACGTAGCTGCTAACATCCTTATGTTAGTTGCTGGGAGAGGTAGGGGGAATAGCATGTGTAACCATTGAGCCTGAACTCACGTGTACCTGAGTTGAATACAGCGTTTTCCAACGGCCTTCTTCAATCAGAGTGTAGCTAGGTTCCTACTCCCATGAAGTAGTGGGTAGCAGACATCTGCCTCCCATGCTTACTTCTGAGCGTTGAGCTTACGGCCTGTACCTCCACATCCTGCCTGCAGTTACCCTTCGCTTCTAAAAGGCCTAGACCTGCTGCGTGACGGCAGTGTTGGGAGAGGTAATTGGAGTCTCCCGGCACACAAGACTAGTGCCTCCAAGCTCAATCCAGCGATTTCCTAGTAATTCCTGTGGTAGACTGGTGCTACATACTAAGTTCAATATACGTGAGAATGTAGCTAACGCCTTGTCCAAAAGCATTTTACTTCTGAGAATTGAGCTCACGCTCAGTCCCTGACGGTTCCACACTGCCTGCAGAGTGAGTTTCGCACGTCTTCACCAAAGTCGTTTGTCAAAGGCTTGTGAGACGCAACTTAACAATGCAGACCTGGACGGTATCTCCAGGTGCAGTATAGTGGTAATCTTGGCACCTCCTGACTCAGAACACTGCTACCTTCTCACTGCGATAAGAACGCAGCTAGTTGAGAGCTGGCTACCAGGCATGCTTCCCTGTGAGAGCTGAGGTCAGCGCAGAACCCTCCCGCATCCTGCCTGACTGTAGACGTAGCTGCTAACATCCTTATGTTAGTTGCTGGGAGAGGTTGGGGGAATAGCATGTGTAACCATTGAGCCTGAACTCACGTGTACCTGAGTTGAATACAGCGTTTTCCAACGGCCTTCTTCAATCAGAGTGTAGCTAGGTTCCTACTCCCATGAACTAGTGGGTAGCAGACATCTGCCTCCCATGCTTACTTCTGAGCGTTGAGCTTACGGCCTGTACCTCCACATCCTGCCTGCAGTTACCCTTCGCTTCTAAAAGGCCTAGACCTGCTGCGTGACGGCAGTGTTGGGAGACGTAATTGGAGTCTCCCGGCACTCAAGACTAGTGCCTCCAAGCTTAATCCAGCGATTACCTAGTAATTCCTGTGGTAGACTGGTGCTACATACTAAGTTCAATATATGTGAGAATGTAGCTAACGCCTTGTCCAAAAGCATTTTACTTCTGAGAATTGAGCTCACGCTCAGTCCCTGACAGTTCCACACTGCCTGCAGAGTGAGTTTCGCACGTCTTCACCAGAGTCGTTTGTCAAAGGCTTGTGAGACGCAACTTAACAATGCAGACCTGGACGGTATCTCCAGGTGCAGTATAGTGGTAATCTTGGCACCTCCTGACTCAGAATACTGCTACCTTCTCACTGGGATAAGAACGCAGCTAGTTGAGAGCTGGCTTCTAGGCTTGCTTCCCTGTGAGAGCTGAGGTCAGGGCAGAACCCTCCCGCATCTTGCCTGACTGTAGACGTAGCTGCTAACATACTTATGTTAGTTGCTGGGAGAGGTTGGGGGAATAGCATGTGTAACCATTGAGCCTGAACTCACGTGTACCTGAGTTGAATACAGCGTTTTCCAACAGCCTTCTTCAATCAGAGTGTAGCTAGGTACCTACTTCCATGTACTAGTGGGTAGCAGACATCTGCCTCCCATGCTTACTTCTGAGAGTCGAGCTTACGGCCTATACCTCCACATCCTGCCTGCAGTTACCCTTCGCTTCTAAAAGGCCTAGACCTGCTGCGTGACGGCAGTGTTGGGAGAGGTAATTGGAGTCTCCCGGCACACAAGACTAGTGCCTCCAAGCTCAATCCAGCGATTTCCTAGTAATTCCTGTGGTAGACTGGTGCTACATACTAAGTTCAATATATGTGAGAATGTAGCTAACGCCTTGTCCAAAAGCATTTTACTTCTGAGAATTGAGCTCACGCTCAGTCCCTGACGGTTCCACACTGCCTGCAGAGTGAGTTTCGCACGTCTTCACCAAAGTCGTTTGTCAAAGGCTTGTGAGACGCAACTTAACAATGCAGACCTGGACGGTATCTCCAGGTGCAGTATAGTGGTAATCTTGGCACCTCCTGACTCAGAACACTGCTACCTTCTCACTGCGATAAGAACGCAGCTAGTTGAGAGCTGGCTTCCAGGCATGCTTCCCTGTGAGAGCTGAGGTCAGCGCAGAACCCTCCCGCATCCTGCCTGACTGTAGACGTAGCTGCTAACATCCTTATGTTAGTTGCTGGGAGAGGTTGGGGGAATAGCATGTGTAACCATTGAGCCTGAACTCACGTGTACCTGAGTTGAATACAGCGTTTTCCAACGGCCTTCTTCAATCAGAGTGTAGCTAGGTTCCTACTCCCATGAACTAGTGGGTAGCAGACATCTGCCTCCCATGCTTACTTCTGAGCGTTGAGCTTACGGCCTGTACCTCCACATCCTGCCTGCAGTTACCCTTCGCTTCTAAAAGGCCTAGACCTGCTGCGTGACGGCAGTGTTGGGAGACGTAATTGGAGTCTCCCGGCACTCAAGACTAGTGCCTCCAAGCTTAATCCAGCGATTACCTAGTAATTCCTGTGGTAGACTGGTGCTACATACTAAGTTCAATATATGTGAGAATGTAGCTAACGCCTTGTCCAAAAGCATTTTACTTCTGAGAATTGAGCTCACGCTCAGTCCCTGACAGTTCCACACTGCCTGCAGAGTGAGTTTCGCACGTCTTCACCAGAGTCGTTTGTCAAAGGCTTGTGAGACGCAACTTAACAATGCAGACCTGGACGGTATCTCCAGGTGCAGTATAGTGGTAATCTTGGCACCTCCTGACTCAGAACACTGCTACCTTCTCACTGCGATAAGAACGCAGCTAGTTGAGAGCTGGCTTCCAGGCATGCTTCCCTGTGAGAGCTGAGGTCAGCGCAGAACCCTCCCGCATCCTGCCTGACTGTAGACGTAGCTGCTAACATCCTTATGTTAGTTGCTGGGAGAGGTTGGGGGAATAGCATGTGTAACCATTGAGCCTGAACTCACGTGTACCTGAGTTGAATACAGCGTTTTCCAACGGCCTTCTTCAATCAGAGTCTAGCTAGGTTCCTACTCCCATGAAGTAGTGGGTAGCAGACATCTGCCTCCCATGCTTACTTCTGAGCGTTGAGCTTACGGCCTGTACCTCCACATCCTGCCTGCAGTTACCCTTCGCTTCTAAAAGGCCTAGACCTGCTGCGTGACGGCAGTGTTGGGAGAGGTCATTGGAGTCTTCAGGCACACAAGACTAGTGCCTCCAAGCTCAATCCAGCGATTTCCTAGTAATTCCTGTGGTAGACTGGTGCTACATACTAAGTTCCATATATGTGAGAATGTAGCTAACGCCTTGTCCAAAAGCATCTTACTTCTGAAAGCTGAGCTCACCCTCAGTCCCTCAGAGTTCCACACTGCCTGCTGAGTGAGTTTCGCTCGTCTTCACCAGAGACGTTTCCCAGACGCTTGTGAGATGCAACTTAACAATGCAGACCTGGCCGGTTTCTCCAGGTGCAGTACAGTGGTAATCTTGGAACCAACTGATTCAGAATACTGCTACCTTCTCACTGCGATAAGAACGCAGCTAGATGAGAGCTGGCTCTAGGCATGCTTCCCTGTGAGAGCTGAGGTCAGGGCAGAACCCTCCCGCATCCTGCCTGACTGTAGACGTAGCTGCTAACATCCTTATGTTAGTTACTGGGAGAGGTTGGGGGAATAGCATGTGTAACCATTGAGCCTGAACTCACGTGTACCTGAGTTGAATACAGCGTTTTCCAACGGCCTTCTTCAATCAGAGTGTAGCTAGGTTCCTACTCCCATGAAGTAGTGGGTAGCAGACATCTGCCTCCCATGCTTACTTCTGAGCGTTGAGCTTACGGCCTGTACCTCCACATCCTGCCTGCAGTTACCCTTCGCTTCTAAAAGGCCTAGACCTGCTGCGTGACGGCAGTGTTGGGAGAGGTAATTGGAGTCTCCCGGCACACAAGACTAGTGCCTCCAAGCTCAATCCAGCGATTTCCTAGTAATTCCTGTGGTAGACTGGTGCTACATACTAAGTTCAATATACGTGAGAATGTAGCTAACGCCTTGTCCAAAAGCATTTTACTTCTGAGAATTGAGCTCACGCTCAGTCCCTGACGGTTCCACACTGCCTGCAGAGTGAGTTTCGCACGTCTTCACCAAAGTCGTTTGTCAAAGGCTTGTGAGACGCAACTTAACAATGCAGACCTGGACGGTATCTCCAGGTGCAGTATAGTGGTAATCTTGGCACCTCCTGACTCAGAACACTGCTACCTTCTCACTGCGATAAGAACGCAGCTAGTTGAGAGCTGGCTTCCAGGCATGCTTCCCTGTGAGAGCTGAGGTCAGCGCAGAACCCTCCCGCATCCTGCCTGACTGTAGACGTAGCTGCTAACATCCTTATGTTAGTTGCTGGGAGAGGTTGGGGGAATAGCATGTGTAACCATTGAGCCTGAACTCACGTGTACCTGAGTTGAATACAGCGTTTTCCAACGGCCTTCTTCAATCAGAGTGTAGCTAGGTTCCTACTCCCATGAACTAGTGGGTAGCAGACATCTGCCTCCCATGCTTACTTCTGAGCGTTGAGCTTACGGCCTGTACCTCCACATCCTGCCTGCAGTTACCCTTCGCTTCTAAAAGGCCTAGACCTGCTGCGTGACGGCAGTGTTGGGAGACGTAATTGGAGTCTCCCGGCACTCAAGACTAGTGCCTCCAAGCTTAATCCAGCGATTACCTAGTAATTCCTGTGGTAGACTGGTGCTACATACTAAGTTCAATATATGTGAGAATGTAGCTAACGCCTTGTCCAAAAGCATTTTACTTCTGAGAATTGAGCTCACGCTCAGTCCCTGACAGTTCCACACTGCCTGCAGAGTGAGTTTCGCACGTCTTCACCAGAGTCGTTTGTCAAAGGCTTGTGAGACGCAACTTAACAATGCAGACCTGGACGGTATCTCCAGGTGCAGTATAGTGGTAATCTTGGCACCTCCTGACTCAGAATACTGCTACCTTCTCACTGGGATAAGAACGCAGCTAGTTGAGAGCTGGCTTCTAGGCTTGCTTCCCTGTGAGAGCTGAGGTCAGGGCAGAACCCTCCCGCATCTTGCCTGACTGTAGACGTAGCTGCTAACATACTTATGTTAGTTGCTGGGAGAGGTTGGGGGAATAGCATGTGTAACCATTGAGCCTGAACTCACGTGTACCTGAGTTGAATACAGCGTTTTCCAACAGCCTTCTTCAATCAGAGTGTAGCTAGGTACCTACTTCCATGTACTAGTGGGTAGCAGACATCTGCCTCCCATGCTTACTTCTGAGAGTCGAGCTTACGGCCTATACCTCCACATCCTGCCTGCAGTTACCCTTCGCTTCTAAAAGGCCTAGACCTGCTGCGTGACGGCAGTGTTGGGAGAGGTAATTGGAGTCTCCCGGCACACAAGACTAGTGCCTCCAAGCTCAATCCAGCGATTTCCTAGTAATTCCTGTGGTAGACTGGTGCTACATACTAAGTTCAATATATGTGAGAATGTAGCTAACGCCTTGTCCAAAAGCATTTTACTTCTGAGAATTGAGCTCACGCTCAGTCCCTGACGGTTCCACACTGCCTGCAGAGTGAGTTTCGCACGTCTTCACCAAAGTCGTTTGTCAAAGGCTTGTGAGACGCAACTTAACAATGCAGACCTGGACGGTATCTCCAGGTGCAGTATAGTGGTAATCTTGGCACCTCCTGACTCAGAACACTGCTACCTTCTCACTGCGATAAGAACGCAGCTAGTTGAGAGCTGGCTTCCAGGCATGCTTCCCTGTGAGAGCTGAGGTCAGCGCAGAACCCTCCCGCATCCTGCCTGACTGTAGACGTAGCTGCTAACATCCTTATGTTAGTTGCTGGGAGAGGTTGGGGGAATAGCATGTGTAACCATTGAGCCTGAACTCACGTGTACCTGAGTTGAATACAGCGTTTTCCAACGGCCTTCTTCAATCAGAGTGTAGCTAGGTTCCTACTCCCATGAACTAGTGGGTAGCAGACATCTGCCTCCCATGCTTACTTCTGAGCGTTGAGCTTACGGCCTGTACCTCCACATCCTGCCTGCAGTTACCCTTCGCTTCTAAAAGGCCTAGACCTGCTGCGTGACGGCAGTGTTGGGAGACGTAATTGGAGTCTCCCGGCACTCAAGACTAGTGCCTCCAAGCTTAATCCAGCGATTACCTAGTAATTCCTGTGGTAGACTGGTGCTACATACTAAGTTCAATATATGTGAGAATGTAGCTAACGCCTTGTCCAAAAGCATTTTACTTCTGAGAATTGAGCTCACGCTCAGTCCCTGACAGTTCCACACTGCCTGCAGAGTGAGTTTCGCACGTCTTCACCAGAGTCGTTTGTCAAAGGCTTGTGAGACGCAACTTAACAATGCAGACCTGGACGGTATCTCCAGGTGCAGTATAGTGGTAATCTTGGCACCTCCTGACTCAGAACACTGCTACCTTCTCACTGCGATAAGAACGCAGCTAGTTGAGAGCTGGCTTCCAGGCATGCTTCCCTGTGAGAGCTGAGGTCAGCGCAGAACCCTCCCGCATCCTGCCTGACTGTAGACGTAGCTGCTAACATCCTTATGTTAGTTGCTGGGAGAGGTTGGGGGAATAGCATGTGTAACCATTGAGCCTGAACTCACGTGTACCTGAGTTGAATACAGCGTTTTCCAACGGCCTTCTTCAATCAGAGTGTAGCTAGGTTCCTACTCCCATGAAGTAGTGGGTAGCAGACATCTGCCTCCCATGCTTACTTCTGAGCGTTGAGCTTACGGCCTGTACCTCCACATCCTGCCTGCAGTTACCCTTCGCTTCTAAAAGGCCTAGACCTGCTGCGTGACGGCAGTGTTGGGAGAGGTCATTGGAGTCTTCAGGCACACAAGACTAGTGCCTCCAAGCTCAATCCAGCGATTTCCTAGTAATTCCTGTGGTAGACTGGTGCTACATACTAAGTTCCATATATGTGAGAATGTAGCTAACGCCTTGTCCAAAAGCATCTTACTTCTGAAAGCTGAGCTCACCCTCAGTCCCTCAGAGTTCCACACTGCCTGCAGAGTGAGTTTCGCACGTCTTCACCAGAGACGTTTCCCAGACGCTTGTGAGATGCAACTTAACAATGCAGACCTGGCCGGTTTCTCCAGGTGCAGTACAGTGGTAATCTTGGAACCAACTGATTCAGAATACTGCTACCTTCTCACTGCGATAAGAACGCAGCTAGATGAGAGCTGGCTCTAGGCATGCTTCCCTGTGAGAGCTGAGGTCAGGGCAGAACCCTCCCGCATCCTGCCTGACTGTAGACGTAGCTGCTAACATCCTTATGTTAGTTGCTGGGAGAGGTTGGGGGAATAGCATGTGTAACCATTGAGCCTGAACTCACGTGTACCTGAGTTGAATACAGCGTTTTCCAACGGCCTTCTTCAATCAGAGTGTAGCTAGGTTCCTACTCCCATGAAGTAGTGGGTAGCAGACATCTGCCTCCCATGCTTACTTCTGAGAGTTGAGCTTACGGCCTGTACCTCCACATCCTGCCTGCAGTTACCCTTCGCTTCTAAAAGGCCTAGACCTGCTGCGTGACGGCAGTGTTGGGAGAGGTAATTGGAGTCTCCCGGCACACAAGACTAGTGCCTCCAAGCTCAATCCAGCGATTTCCTAGTAATTCCTGTGGTAGACTGGTGCTACATACTAAGTTCAATATATGTGAGAATGTAGCTAACGCCTTGTCCAAAAGCATTTTACTTCTGAGAATTGAGCTCACGCTCAGTCCCTGACGGTTCCACACTGCCTGCAGAGTGAGTTTCGCACGTCTTCACCAAAGTCGTTTGTCAAAGGCTTGTGAGACGCAACTTAACAATGCAGACCTGGACGGTATCTCCAGGTGCAGTATAGTGGTAATCTTGGCACCTCCTGACTCAGAACACTGCTACCTTCTCACTGCGATAAGAACGCAGCTAGTTGAGAGCTGGCTTCCAGGCATGCTTCCCTGTGAGAGCTGAGGTCAGCGCAGAACCCTCCCGCATCCTGCCTGACTGTAGACGTAGCTGCTAACATCCTTATGTTAGTTGCTGGGAGAGGTTGGGGGAATAGCATGTGTAACCATTGAGCCTGAACTCACGTGTACCTGAGTTGAATACAGCGTTTTCCAACGGCCTTCTTCAATCAGAGTGTAGCTAGGTTCCTACTCCCATGAACTAGTGGGTAGCAGACATCTGCCTCCCATGCTTACTTCTGAGCGTTGAGCTTACGGCCTGTACCTCCACATCCTGCCTGCAGTTACCCTTCGCTTCTAAAAGGCCTAGACCTGCTGCGTGACGGCAGTGTTGGGAGACGTAATTGGAGTCTCCCGGCACTCAAGACTAGTGCCTCCAAGCTTAATCCAGCGATTACCTAGTAATTCCTGTGGTAGACTGGTGCTACATACTAAGTTCAATATATGTGAGAATGTAGCTAACGCCTTGTCCAAAAGCATTTTACTTCTGAGAATTGAGCTCACGCTCAGTCCCTGACAGTTCCACACTGCCTGCAGAGTGAGTTTCGCACGTCTTCACCAGAGTCGTTTGTCAAAGGCTTGTGAGACGCAACTTAACAATGCAGACCTGGACGGTATCTCCAGGTGCAGTATAGTGGTAATCTTGGCACCTCCTGACTCAGAATACTGCTACCTTCTCACTGGGATAAGAACGCAGCTAGTTGAGAGCTGGCTTCTAGGCATGCTTCCCTGTGAGAGCTGAGGTCAGGGCAGAACCCTCCCGCATCTGCCTGACTGTAGACGTAGCTGCTAACATCCTTATGTTAGTTGCTGGGAGAGGTTGGGGGAATAGCATGTGTAACCATTGAGCCTGAACTCACGTGTACCTGAGTTGAATACAGCGTTTTCCAACGGCCTTCTTCAATCAGAGTGTAGCTAGGTTCCTACTTCCATGAACTAGTGGGTAGCAGACATCTGCCTCCCATGCTTACTTCTGAGAGTTGAGCTTACGGCCTGTACCTCCACATCCTGCCTGCAGTTACCCTTCGCTTCTAAAAGGCCTAGACCTGCTGCGTGACGGCAGTGTTGGGAGAGGTAATTGGAGTCTCCCGGCACACAAGACTAGTGCCTCCAAGCTCAATCCAGCGATTTCCTAGTAATTCCTGTGGTAGACTGGTGCTACATACTAAGTTCAATATATGTGAGAATGTAGCTAACGCCTTGTCCAAAAGCATTTTACTTCTGAGAATTGAGCTCACGCTCAGTCCCTGACGGTTCCACACTGCCTGCAGAGTGAGTTTCGCACGTCTTCACCAAAGTCGTTTGTCAAAGGCTTGTGAGACGCAACTTAACAATGCAGACCTGGACGGTATCTCCAGGTGCAGTATAGTGGTAATCTTGGCACCTCCTGACTCAGAACACTGCTACCTTCTCACTGCGATAAGAACGCAGCTAGTTGAGAGCTGGCTTCCAGGCATGCTTCCCTGTGAGAGCTGAGGTCAGCGCAGAACCCTCCCGCATCCTGCCTGACTGTAGACGTAGCTGCTAACATCCTTATGTTAGTTGCTGGGAGAGGTTGGGGGAATAGCATGTGTAACCATTGAGCCTGAACTCACGTGTACCTGAGTTGAATACAGCGTTTTCCAACGGCCTTCTTCAATCAGAGTGTAGCTAGGTTCCTACTCCCATGAACTAGTGGGTAGCAGACATCTGCCTCCCATGCTTACTTCTGAGCGTTGAGCTTACGGCCTGTACCTCCACATCCTGCCTGCAGTTACCCTTCGCTTCTAAAAGGCCTAGACCTGCTGCGTGACGGCAGTGTTGGGAGACGTAATTGGAGTCTCCCGGCACACAAGACTAGTGCCTCCAAGCTTAATCCAGCGATTTCCTAGTAATTCCTGTGGTAGACTGGTGCTACATACTAAGTTCAATATATGTGAGAATGTAGCTAACGCCTTGTCCAAAAGCATTTTACTTCTGAGAATTGAGCTCACGCTCAGTCCCTGACAGTTCCACACTGCCTGCAGAGTGAGTTTCGCACGTCTTCACCAGAGTCGTTTGTCAAAGGCTTGTGAGACGCAACTTAACAATGCAGACCTGGACGGTATCTCCAGGTGCAGTATAGTGGTAATCTTGGCACCTCCTGACTCAGAACACTGCTACCTTCTCACTGCGATAAGAACGCAGCTAGTTGAGAGCTGGCTTCCAGGCATGCTTCCCTGTGAGAGCTGAGGTCAGCGCAGAACCCTCCCGCATCCTGCCTGACTGTAGACGTAGCTGCTAACATCCTTATGTTAGTTGCTGGGAGAGGTTGGGGGAATAGCATGTGTAACCATTGAGCCTGAACTCACGTGTACCTGAGTTGAATACAGCGTTTTCCAACGGCCTTCTTCAATCAGAGTGTAGCTAGGTTCCTACTCCCATGAAGTAGTGGGTAGCAGACATCTGCCTCCCATGCTTACTTCTGAGCGTTGAGCTTACGGCCTGTACCTCCACATCCTGCCTGCAGTTACCCTTCGCTTCTAAAAGGCCTAGACCTGCTGCGTGACGGCAGTGTTGGGAGAGGTCATTGGAGTCTTCAGGCACACAAGACTAGTGCCTCCAAGCTCAATCCAGCGATTTCCTAGTAATTCCTGTGGTAGACTGGTGCTACATACTAAGTTCCATATATGTGAGAATGTAGCTAACGCCTTGTCCAAAAGCATCTTACTTCTGAAAGCTGAGCTCACCCTCAGTCCCTCAGAGTTCCACACTGCCTGCAGAGTGAGTTTCGCACGTCTTCACCAGAGACGTTTCCCAGACGCTTGTGAGATGCAACTTAACAATGCAGACCTGGCCGGTTTCTCCAGGTGCAGTACAGTGGTAATCTTGGAACCAACTGATTCAGAATACTGCTACCTTCTCACTGCGATAAGAACGCAGCTAGATGAGAGCTGGCTCTAGGCATGCTTCCCTGTGAGAGCTGAGGTCAGGGCAGAACCCTCCCGCATCCTGCCTGACTGTAGACGTAGCTGCTAACATCCTTATGTTAGTTGCTGGGAGAGGTTGGGGGAATAGCATGTGTAACCATTGAGCCTGAACTCACGTGTACCTGAGTTGAATACAGCGTTTTCCAACGGCCTTCTTCAATCAGAGTGTAGCTAGGTTCCTACTCCCATGAACTAGTGGGTAGCAGACATCTGCCTCCCATGCTTACTTCTGAGAGTTGAGCTTACGGCCTGTACCTCCACATCCTGCCTGCAGTTACCCTTCGCTTCTAAAAGGCCTAGACCTGCTGCGTGACGGCAGTGTTGGGAGAGGTAATTGGAGTCTCCCGGCACACAAGACTAGTGCCTCCAAGCTCAATCCAGCGATTTCCTAGTAATTCCTGTGGTAGACTGGTGCTACATACTAAGTTCAATATATGTGAGAATGTAGCTAACGCCTTGTCCAAAAGCATTTTACTTCTGAGAATTGAGCTCACGCTCAGTCCCTGACAGTTCCACACTGCCTGCAGAGTGAGTTTCGCACGTCTTCACCAGAGTCGTTTGTCAAAGGCTTGTGAGACGCAACTTAACAATGCAGACCTGGACGGTATCTCCAGGTGCAGTATAGTGGTAATCTTGGCACCTCCTGACTCAGAACACTGCTACCTTCTCACTGCGATAAGAACGCAGCTAGTTGAGAGCTGGCTTCCAGGCATGCTTCCCTGTGAGAGCTGAGGTCAGCGCAGAACCCTCCCGCATCCTGCCTGACTGTAGACGTAGCTGCTAACATCCTTATGTTAGTTGCTGGGAGAGGTTGGGGGAATAGCATGTGTAACCATTGAGCCTGAACTCACGTGTACCTGAGTTGAATACAGCGTTTTCCAACGGCCTTCTTCAATCAGAGTGTAGCTAGGTTCCTACTCCCATGAAGTAGTGGGTAGCAGACATCTGCCTCCCATGCTTACTTCTGAGCGTTGAGCTTACGGCCTGTACCTCCACATCCTGCCTGCAGTTACCCTTCGCTTCTAAAAGGCCTAGACCTGCTGCGTGACGGCAGTGTTGGGAGACGTAATTGGAGTCTCCCGGCACACAAGACTAGTGCCTCCAAGCTCAATCCAGCGATTACCTAGTAATTCCTGTGGTAGACTGGTGCTACATACTAAGTTCAATATATGTGAGAATGTAGCTAACGCCTTGTCCAAAAGCATTTTACTTCTGAGAATTGAGCTCACGCTCAGTCCCTGACAGTTCCACACTGCCTGCAGAGTGAGTTTCGCACGTCTTCACCAGAGTCGTTTGTCAAAGGCTTGTGAGACGCAACTTAACAATGCAGACCTGGACGGTATCTCCAGGTGCAGTATAGTGGTAATCTTGGCACCTCCTGACTCAGAACACTGCTACCTTCTCACTGCGATAAGAACGCAGCTAGTTGAGAGCTGGCTTCCAGGCATGCTTCCCTGTGAGAGCTGAGGTCAGCGCAGAACCCTCCCGCATCCTGCCTGACTGTAGACGTAGCTGCTAACATCCTTATGTTAGTTGCTGGGAGAGGTTGGGGGAATAGCATGTGTAACCATTGAGCCTGAACTCACGTGTACCTGAGTTGAATACAGCGTTTTCCAACGGCCTTCTTCAATCAGAGTGTAGCTAGGTTCCTACTCCCATGAAGTAGTGGGTAGCAGACATCTGCCTCCCATGCTTACTTCTGAGCGTTGAGCTTACGGCCTGTACCTCCACATCCTGCCTGCAGTTACCCTTCGCTTCTAAAAGGCCTAGACCTGCTGCGTGACGGCAGTGTTGGGAGAGGTAATTGGAGTCTCCGGCACACAAGACTAGTGCCTCCAAGCTCAATCCAGCGATTTCCTAGTAATTCCTGTGGTAGACTGGTGCTACATACTAAGTTCCATATATGTGAGAATGTAGCTAACGCCTTGTCCAAAAGCATCTTACTTCTGAAAGCTGAGCTCACCCTCAGTCCCTCAGAGTTCCACACTGCCTGCAGAGTGAGTTTCGCACGTCTTCACCAGAGACGTTGTCCAGACGCTTGTGAGATGCAACTTAACAATGCAGACCTGGACGGTATCTCCAGGTGCAGTACTAGTGGTAATCTTGGAACCAACTGACTCAGAATACTGCTACCTTCTCACTGCGATAAGAACGCAGCTAGTTGAGAGCTGGCTCTAGGCATGCTTCCCTGTGAGAGCTGAGGTCAGGGCAGAACCCTCCCGCATCCTGCCTGACTGTAGACGTAGCTGCTAACATCCTTATGTTAGTTGCTGGGAGAGGTTGGGGGAATAGCATGTGTAACCATTGAGCCTGAACTCACGTGTACCTGAGTTGAATACAGCGTTTTCCAACGGCCTTCTTCAATCAGAGTGTAGCTAGGTTCCTACTCCCATGAACTAGTGGGTAGCAGACATCTGCCTCCCATGCTTACTTCTGAGCGTTGAGCTTACGGCCTGTACCTCCACATCCTGCCTGCAGTTACCCTTCGCTTCTAAAAGGCCTAGACCTGCTGCGTGACGGCAGTGTTGGGAGACGTAATTGGAGTCTCCCGGCACACAAGACTAGTGCCTCCAAGCTTAATCCAGCGATTTCCTAGTAATTCCTGTGGTAGACTGGTGCTACATACTAAGTTCAATATATGTGAGAATGTAGCTAACGCCTTGTCCAAAAGCATTTTACTTCTGAGAATTGAGCTCACGCTCAGTCCCTGACAGTTCCACACTGCCTGCAGAGTGAGTTTCGCACGTCTTCACCAGAGTCGTTTGTCAAAGGCTTGTGAGACGCAACTTAACAATGCAGACCTGGACGGTATCTCCAGGTGCAGTATAGTGGTAATCTTGGCACCTCCTGACTCAGAACACTGCTACCTTCTCACTGCGATAAGAACGCAGCTAGTTGAGAGCTGGCTTCCAGGCATGCTTCCCTGTGAGAGCTGAGGTCAGCGCAGAACCCTCCCGCATCCTGCCTGACTGTAGACGTAGCTGCTAACATCCTTATGTTAGTTGCTGGGAGAGGTAGGGGGAATAGCATGTGTAACCATTGAGCCTGAACTCACGTGTACCTGAGTTGAATACAGCGTTTTCCAACGGCCTTCTTCAATCAGAGTGTAGCTAGGTTCCTACTCCCATGAAGTAGTGGGTAGCAGACATCTGCCTCCCATGCTTACTTCTGAGCGTTGAGCTTACGGCCTGTACCTCCACATCCTGCCTGCAGTTACCCTTCGCTTCTAAAAGGCCTAGACCTGCTGCGTGACGGCAGTGTTGGGAGAGGTCATTGGAGTCTTCAGGCACACAAGACTAGTGCCTCCAAGCTCAATCCAGCGATTTCCTAGTAATTCCTGTGGTAGACTGGTGCTACATACTAAGTTCCATATATGTGAGAATGTAGCTAACGCCTTGTCCAAAAGCATCTTACTTCTGAAAGCTGAGCTCACCCTCAGTCCCTCAGAGTTCCACACTGCCTGCAGAGTGAGTTTCGCTCGTCTTCACCAGAGACGTTTCCCAGACGCTTGTGAGATGCAACTTAACAATGCAGACCTGGCCGGTTTCTCCAGGTGCAGTACAGTGGTAATCTTGGAACCAACTGATTCAGAATACTGCTACCTTCTCACTGCGATAAGAACGCAGCTAGATGAGAGCTGGCTCTAGGCATGCTTCCCTGTGAGAGCTGAGGTCAGCGCAGAACCCTCCCGCATCCTGCCTGACTGTAGACGTAGCTGCTAACATCCTTATGTTAGTTGCTGGGAGAGGTTGGGGGAATAGCATGTGTAACCATTGAGCCTGAACTCACGTGTACCTGAGTTGAATACAGCGTTTTCCAACGGCCTTCTTCAATCAGAGTGTAGCTAGGTTCCTACTCCCATGAACTAGTGGGTAGCAGACATCTGCCTCCCATGCTTACTTCTGAGAGTTGAGCTTACGGCCTGTACCTCCACATCCTGCCTGCAGTTACCCTTCGCTTCTAAAAGGCCTAGACCTGCTGCGTGACGGCAGTGTTGGGAGACGTAATTGGAGTCTCCCGGCACACAAGACTAGTGCCTCCAAGCTTAATCCAGCGATTTCCTAGTAATTCCTGTGGTAGACTGGTGCTACATACTAAGTTCAATATATGTGAGAATGTAGCTAACGCCTTGTCCAAAAGCATTTTACTTCTGAGAATTGAGCTCACGCTCAGTCCCTGACAGTTCCACACTGCCTGCAGAGTGAGTTTCGCACGTCTTCACCAGAGTCGTTTGTCAAAGGCTTGTGAGACGCAACTTAACAATGCAGACCTGGACGGTATCTCCAGGTGCAGTATAGTGGTAATCTTGGCACCTCCTGACTCAGAACACTGCTACCTTCTCACTGCGATAAGAACGCAGCTAGTTGAGAGCTGGCTTCCAGGCATGCTTCCCTGTGAGAGCTGAGGTCAGCGCAGAACCCTCCCGCATCCTGCCTGACTGTAGACGTAGCTGCTAACATCCTTATGTTAGTTGCTGGGAGAGGTTGGGGGAATAGCATGTGTAACCATTGAGCCTGAACTCACGTGTACCTGAGTTGAATACAGCGTTTTCCAACGGCCTTCTTCAATCAGAGTCTAGCTAGGTTCCTACTCCCATGAAGTAGTGGGTAGCAGACATCTGCCTCCCATGCTTACTTCTGAGCGTTGAGCTTACGGCCTGTACCTCCACATCCTGCCTGCAGTTACCCTTCGCTTCTAAAAGGCCTAGACCTGCTGCGTGACGGCAGTGTTGGGAGAGGTCATTGGAGTCTTCAGGCACACAAGACTAGTGCCTCCAAGCTCAATCCAGCGATTTCCTAGTAATTCCTGTGGTAGACTGGTGCTACATACTAAGTTCCATATATGTGAGAATGTAGCTAACGCCTTGTCCAAAAGCATCTTACTTCTGAAAGCTGAGCTCACCCTCAGTCCCTCAGAGTTCCACACTGCCTGCAGAGTGAGTTTCGCACGTCTTCACCAGAGACGTTTCCCAGACGCTTGTGAGATGCAACTTAACAATGAAGACCTGGCCGGTTTCTCCAGGTGCAGTACAGTGGTAATCTTGGAACCAACTGATTCAGAATACTGCTACCTTCTCACTGCGATAAGAACGCAGCTAGATGAGAGCTGGCTCTAGGCATGCTTCCCTGTGAGAGCTGAGGTCAGCGCAGAACCCTCCCGCATCCTGCCTGACTGTAGACGTAGCTGCTAACATCCTTATGTTAGTTGCTGGGAGAGGTAGGGGGAATAGCATGTGTAACCATTGAGCCTGAACTCACGTGTACCTGAGTTGAATACAGCGTTTTCCAACGGCCTTCTTCAATCAGAGTGTAGCTAGGTTCCTACTCCCATGAACTAGTGGGTAGCAGACATCTGCCTCCCATGCTTACTTCTGAGCGTTGAGCTTACGGCCTGTACCTCCACATCCTGCCTGCAGTTACCCTTCGCTTCTAAAAGGCCTAGACCTGCTGCGTGACGGCAGTGTTGGGAGAGGTAATTGGAGTCTCCCGGCACACAAGACTAGTGCCTCCAAGCTCAATCCAGCGATTTCCTAGTAATTCCTGTGGTAGACTGGTGCTACATACTAAGTTCAATATATGTGAGAATGTAGCTAACGCCTTGTCCAAAAGCATTTTACTTCTGAGAATTGAGCTCACGCTCAGTCCCTGACAGTTCCACACTGCCTGCAGAGTGAGTTTCGCACGTCTTCACCAGAGTCGTTTGTCAAAGGCTTGTGAGACGCAACTTAACAATGCAGACCTGGACGGTATCTCCAGGTGCAGTATAGTGGTAATCTTGGCACCTCCTGACTCAGAACACTGCTACCTTCTCACTGCGATAAGAACGCAGCTAGTTGAGAGCTGGCTTCCAGGCATGCTTCCCTGTGAGAGCTGAGGTCAGCGCAGAACCCTCCCGCATCCTGCCTGACTGTAGACGTAGCTGCTAACATCCTTATGTTAGTTGCTGGGAGAGGTTGGGGGAATAGCATGTGTAACCATTGAGCCTGAACTCACGTGTACCTGAGTTGAATACAGCGTTTTCCAACGGCCTTCTTCAATCAGAGTGTAGCTAGGTTCCTACTCCCATGAAGTAGTGGGTAGCAGACATCTGCCTCCCATGCTTACTTCTGAGCGTTGAGCTTACGGCCTGTACCTCCACATCCTGCCTGCAGTTACCCTTCGCTTCTAAAAGGCCTAGACCTGCTGCGTGACGGCAGTGTTGGGAGAGGTAATTGGAGTCTCCCGGCACACAAGACTAGTGCCTCCAAGCTCAATCCAGCGATTTCCTAGTAATTCCTGTGGTAGACTGGTGCTACATACTAAGTTCAATATATGTGAGAATGTAGCTAACGCCTTGTCCAAAAGCATTTTACTTCTGAGAATTGAGCTCACGCTCAGTCCCTGACAGTTCCACACTGCCTGCAGAGTGAGTTTCGCACGTCTTCACCAGAGTCGTTTGTCAAAGGCTTGTGAGACGCAACTTAACAATGCAGACCTGGACGGTATCTCCAGGTGCAGTATAGTGGTAATCTTGGCACCTCCTGACTCAGAACACTGCTACCTTCTCACTGCGATAAGAACGCAGCTAGTTGAGAGCTGGCTTCCAGGCATGCTTCCCTGTGAGAGCTGAGGTCAGCGCAGAACCCTCCCGCATCCTGCCTGACTGTAGACGTAGCTGCTAACATCCTTATGTTAGTTGCTGGGAGAGGTTGGGGGAATAGCATGTGTAACCATTGAGCCTGAACTCACGTGTACCTGAGTTGAATACAGCGTTTTCCAACGGCCTTCTTCAATCAGAGTGTAGCTAGGTTCCTACTCCCATGAAGTAGTGGGTAGCAGACATCTGCCTCCCATGCTTACTTCTGAGCGTTGAGCTTACGGCCTGTACCTCCACATCCTGCCTGCAGTTACCCTTCGCTTCTAAAAGGCCTAGACCTGCTGCGTGACGGCAGTGTTGGGAGAGGTAATTGGAGTCTCCCGGCACACAAGACTAGTGCCTCCAAGCTCAATCCAGCGATTTCCTAGTAATTCCTGTGGTAGACTGGTGCTACATACTAAGTTCAATATATGTGAGAATGTAGCTAACGCCTTGTCCAAAAGCATTTTACTTCTGAGAATTGAGCTCACGCTCAGTCCCTGACGAGTTCCACACTGCCTGCAGAGTGAGTTTCGCACGTCTTCACCAGAGTCGTTTGTCAAAGGCTTGTGAGACGCAACTTAACAATGCAGACCTGGACGGTATCTCCAGGTGCAGTATAGTGGTAATCTTGGCACCTCCTGACTCAGAACACTGCTACCTTCTCACTGCGATAAGAACGCAGCTAGTTGAGAGCTGGCTTCCAGGCATGCTTCCCTGTGAGAGCTGAGGTCAGCGCAGAACCCTCCCGCATCCTGCCTGACTGTAGACGTAGCTGCTAACATCCTTATGTTAGTTGCTGGGAGAGGTTGGGGGAATAGCATGTGTAACCATTGAGCCTGAACTCACGTGTACCTGAGTTGAATACAGCGTTTTCCAACGGCCTTCTTCAATCAGAGTGTAGCTAGGTTCCTACTCCCATGAACTAGTGGGTAGCAGACATCTGCCTCCCATGCTTACTTCTGAGAGTTGAGCTTACGGCCTGTACCTCCACATCCTGCCTGCAGTTACCCTTCGCTTCTAAAAGGCCTAGACCTGCTGCGTGACGGCAGTGTTGGGAGACGTAATTGGAGTCTCCCGGCACACAAGACTAGTGCCTCCAAGCTTAATCCAGCGATTTCCTAGTAATTCCTGTGGTAGACTGGTGCTACATACTAAGTTCAATATATGTGAGAATGTAGCTAACGCCTTGTCCAAAAGCATTTTACTTCTGAGAATTGAGCTCACGCTCAGTCCCTGACAGTTCCACACTGCCTGCAGAGTGAGTTTCGCACGTCTTCACCAGAGTCGTTTGTCAAAGGCTTGTGAGACGCAACTTAACAATGCAGACCTGGACGGTATCTCCAGGTGCAGTATAGTGGTAATCTTGGCACCTCCTGACTCAGAATACTGCTACCTTCTCACTGCGATAAGAACGCAGCTAGTTGAGAGCTGGCTTCTAGGCATGCTTCCCTGTGAGAGCTGAGGTCAGCGCAGAACCCTCCCGCATCCTGCCTGACTGTAGACGTAGCTGCTAACATCCTTATGTTAGTTGCTGGGAGAGGTTGGGGGAATAGCATGTGTAACCATTGAGCCTGAACTCACGTGTACCTGAGTTGAATACAGCGTTTTCCAACGGCCTTCTTCAATCAGAGTGTAGCTAGGTTCCTACTCCCATGAAGTAGTGGGTAGCAGACATCTGCCTCCCATGCTTACTTCTGAGAGTTGAGCTTACGGCCTGTACCTCCACATCCTGCCTGCAGTTACCCTTCGCTTCTAAAAGGCCTAGACCTGCTGCGTGACGGCAGTGTTGGGAGAGGTAATTGGAGTCTCCCGGCACACAAGACTAGTGCCTCCAAGCTCAATCCAGCGATTTCCTAGTAATTCCTGTGGTAGACTGGTGCTACATACTAAGTTCCATATATGTGAGAATGTAGCTAACGCCTTGTCCAAAAGCATCTTACTTCTGAGAAGTTGAGCTCACCCTCAGTCCCTCACAGTTCCACACTGCCTGCAGAGTGAGTTTCGCACGTCTTCACCAGAGACGTTTGTCAAAGGCTTGTGAGATCGCAACTTAACAATGCAGACCTGGACGGTATCTCCAGGTGCAGTATAGTGGTAATCTTGGAATCTCCTGACTCAGAATACTGCTACCTTCTCACTGCGATAAGAACGCAGCTAGTTGAGAGCTGGCTTCTAGGCATGCTTCCCTGTGAGAGCTGAGGTCAGGGCAGAACCCTCCCGCATCCTGCCTGACTGTAGACGTAGCTGCTAACATCCTTATGTTAGTTGCTGGGAGAGGTAGGGGGAATAGCATGTGTAACCATTGAGCCTGAACTCACGTGTACCTGAGTTGAATACAGCGTTTTCCAACGGCCTTCTTCAATCAGAGTGTAGCTAGGTTCCTACTCCCATGAAGTAGTGGGTAGCAGACATCTGCCTCCCATGCTTACTTCTGAGCGTTGAGCTTACGGCCTGTACCTCCACATCCTGCCTGCAGTTACCCTTCGCTTCTAAAAGGCCTAGACCTGCTGCGTGACGGCAGTGTTGGGAGAGGTAATTGGAGTCTCCCGGCACACAAGACTAGTGCCTCCAAGCTCAATCCAGCGATTTCCTAGTAATTCCTGTGGTAGACTGGTGCTACATACTAAGTTCAATATATGTGAGAATGTAGCTAACGCCTTGTCCAAAAGCATTTTACTTCTGAGAATTGAGCTCACGCTCAGTCCCTGACGGTTCCACACTGCCTGCAGAGTGAGTTTCGCACGTCTTCACCAAAGTCGTTTGTCAAAGGCTTGTGAGACGCAACTTAACAATGCAGACCTGGACGGTATCTCCAGGTGCAGTATAGTGGTAATCTTGGCACCTCCTGACTCAGAACACTGCTACCTTCTCACTGCGATAAGAACGCAGCTAGTTGAGAGCTGGCTTCCAGGCATGCTTCCCTGTGAGAGCTGAGGTCAGCGCAGAACCCTCCCGCATCCTGCCTGACTGTAGACGTAGCTGCTAACATCCTTATGTTAGTTGCTGGGAGAGGTTGGGGGAATAGCATGTGTAACCATTGAGCCTGAACTCACGTGTACCTGAGTTGAATACAGCGTTTTCCAACGGCCTTCTTCAATCAGAGTCTAGCTAGGTTCCTACTCCCATGAAGTAGTGGGTAGCAGACATCTGCCTCCCATGCTTACTTCTGAGCGTTGAGCTTACGGCCTGTACCTCCACATCCTGCCTGCAGTTACCCTTCGCTTCTAAAAGGCCTAGACCTGCTGCGTGACGGCAGTGTTGGGAGAGGTCATTGGAGTCTTCAGGCACACAAGACTAGTGCCTCCAAGCTCAATCCAGCGATTTCCTAGTAATTCCTGTGGTAGACTGGTGCTACATACTAAGTTCCATATATGTGAGAATGTAGCTAACGCCTTGTCCAAAAGCATCTTACTTCTGAAAGCTGAGCTCACCCTCAGTCCCTCAGAGTTCCACACTGCCTGCAGAGTGAGTTTCGCTCGTCTTCACCAGAGACGTTTCCCAGACGCTTGTGAGATGCAACTTAACAATGCAGACCTGGCCGGTTTCTCCAGGTGCAGTACAGTGGTAATCTTGGAACCAACTGATTCAGAATACTGCTACCTTCTCACTGCGATAAGAACGCAGCTAGATGAGAGCTGGCTCTAGGCATGCTTCCCTGTGAGAGCTGAGGTCAGGGCAGAACCCTCCCGCATCCTGCCTGACTGTAGACGTAGCTGCTAACATCCTTATGTTAGTTGCTGGGAGAGGTTGGGGGAATAGCATGTGTAACCATTGAGCCTGAACTCACGTGTACCTGAGTTGAATACAGCGTTTTCCAACGGCCTTCTTCAATCAGAGTGTAGCTAGGTTCCTACTCCCATGAACTAGTGGGTAGCAGACATCTGCCTCCCATGCTTACTTCTGAGAGTTGAGCTTACGGCCTGTACCTCCACATCCTGCCTGCAGTTACCCTTCGCTTCTAAAAGGCCTAGACCTGCTGCGTGACGGCAGTGTTGGGAGAGGTAATTGGAGTCTCCCGGCACACAAGACTAGTGCCTCCAAGCTTAATCCAGCGATTTCCTAGTAATTCCTGTGGTAGACTGGTGCTACATACTAAGTTCAATATATGTGAGAATGTAGCTAACGCCTTGTCCAAAAGCATTTTACTTCTGAGAATTGAGCTCACGCTCAGTCCCTGACAGTTCCACACTGCCTGCAGAGTGAGTTTCGCACGTCTTCACCAGAGTCGTTTGTCAAAGGCTTGTGAGACGCAACTTAACAATGCAGACCTGGACGGTATCTCCAGGTGCAGTATAGTGGTAATCTTGGCACCTCCTGACTCAGAACACTGCTACCTTCTCACTGCGATAAGAACGCAGCTAGTTGAGAGCTGGCTTCCAGGCATGCTTCCCTGTGAGAGCTGAGGTCAGCGCAGAACCCTCCCGCATCCTGCCTGACTGTAGACGTAGCTGCTAACATCCTTATGTTAGTTGCTGGGAGAGGTTGGGGGAATAGCATGTGTAACCATTGAGCCTGAACTCACGTGTACCTGAGTTGAATACAGCGTTTTCCAACGGCCTTCTTCAATCAGAGTGTAGCTAGGTTCCTACTCCCATGAAGTAGTGGGTAGCAGACATCTGCCTCCCATGCTTACTTCTGAGCGTTGAGCTTACGGCCTGTACCTCCACATCCTGCCTGCAGTTACCCTTCGCTTCTAAAAGGCCTAGACCTGCTGCGTGACGGCAGTGTTGGGAGAGGTCATTGGAGTCTTCAGGCACACAAGACTAGTGCCTCCAAGCTCAATCCAGCGATTTCCTAGTAATTCCTGTGGTAGACTGGTGCTACATACTAAGTTCCATATATGTGAGAATGTAGCTAACGCCTTGTCCAAAAGCATCTTACTTCTGAAAGCTGAGCTCACCCTCAGTCCCTCAGAGTTCCACACTGCCTGCAGAGTGAGTTTCGCACGTCTTCACCAGAGACGTTTTCCAAGACGCTTGTGAGACTGCAACTTAACAATGCAGACCTGGACGGTTTCTCCAGGTGCAGTATAGTGGTAATCTTGGAACCAACTGATTCAGAATACTGCTACCTTCTCACTGCGATAAGAACGCAGCTAGATGAGAGCTGGCTTCTAGGCATGCTTCCCTGTGAGAGCTGAGGTCAGCGCAGAACCCTCCCGCATCCTGCCTGACTGTAGACGTAGCTGCTAACATCCTTATGTTAGTTGCTGGGAGAGGTTGGGGGAATAGCATGTGTAACCATTGAGCCTGAACTCACGTGTACCTGAGTTGAATACAGCGTTTTCCAACGGCCTTCTTCAATCAGAGTGTAGCTAGGTTCCTACTCCCATGAAGTAGTGGGTAGCAGACATCTGCCTCCCATGCTTACTTCTGAGCGTTGAGCTTACGGCCTGTACCTCCACATCCTGCCTGCAGTTACCCTTCGCTTCTAAAAGGCCTAGACCTGCTGCGTGACGGCAGTGTTGGGAGAGGTAATTGGAGTCTCCCGGCACACAAGACTAGTGCCTCCAAGCTCAATCCAGCGATTTCCTAGTAATTCCTGTGGTAGACTGGTGCTACATACTAAGTTCAATATATGTGAGAATGTAGCTAACGCCTTGTCCAAAAGCATTTTACTTCTGAGAATTGAGCTCACGCTCAGTCCCTGACGGTTCCACACTGCCTGCAGAGTGAGTTTCGCACGTCTTCACCAAAGTCGTTTGTCAAAGGCTTGTGAGACGCAACTTAACAATGCAGACCTGGACGGTATCTCCAGGTGCAGTATAGTGGTAATCTTGGCACCTCCTGACTCAGAACACTGCTACCTTCTCACTGCGATAAGAACGCAGCTAGTTGAGAGCTGGCTTCCAGGCATGCTTCCCTGTGAGAGCTGAGGTCAGCGCAGAACCCTCCCGCATCCTGCCTGACTGTAGACGTAGCTGCTAACATCCTTATGTTAGTTGCTGGGAGAGGTTGGGGGAATAGCATGTGTAACCATTGAGCCTGAACTCACGTGTACCTGAGTTGAATACAGCGTTTTCCAACGGCCTTCTTCAATCAGAGTGTAGCTAGGTTCCTACTCCCATGAACTAGTGGGTAGCAGACATCTGCCTCCCATGCTTACTTCTGAGCGTTGAGCTTACGGCCTGTACCTCCACATCCTGCCTGCAGTTACCCTTCGCTTCTAAAAGGCCTAGACCTGCTGCGTGACGGCAGTGTTGGGAGACGTAATTGGAGTCTCCCGGCACTCAAGACTAGTGCCTCCAAGCTTAATCCAGCGATTACCTAGTAATTCCTGTGGTAGACTGGTGCTACATACTAAGTTCAATATATGTGAGAATGTAGCTAACGCCTTGTCCAAAAGCATTTTACTTCTGAGAATTGAGCTCACGCTCAGTCCCTGACAGTTCCACACTGCCTGCAGAGTGAGTTTCGCACGTCTTCACCAGAGTCGTTTGTCAAAGGCTTGTGAGACGCAACTTAACAATGCAGACCTGGACGGTATCTCCAGGTGCAGTATAGTGGTAATCTTGGAACCTCCTGACTCAGAATACTGCTACCTTCTCACTGGGATAAGAACGCAGCTAGTTGAGAGCTGGCTTCTAGGCATGCTTCCCTGTGAGAGCTGAGGTCAGGGCAGAACCCTCCCGCATCCTGCCTGACTGTAGACGTAGCTGCTAACATCCTTATGTTAGTTGCTGGGAGAGGTTGGGGGAATAGCATGTGTAACCATTGAGCCTGAACTCACGTGTACCTGAGTTGAATACAGCGTTTTCCAACGGCCTTCTTCAATCAGAGTGTAGCTAGGTTCCTACTCCCATGAACTAGTGGGTAGCAGACATCTGCCTCCCATGCTTACTTCTGAGAGTTGAGCTTACGGCCTGTACCTCCACATCCTGCCTGCAGTTACCCTTCGCTTCTAAAAGGCCTAGACCTGCTGCGTGACGGCAGTGTTGGGAGACGTAATTGGAGTCTCCCGGCACACAAGACTAGTGCCTCCAAGCTCAATCCAGCGATTTCCTAGTAATTCCTGTGGTAGACTGGTGCTACATACTAAGTTCAATATATGTGAGAATGTAGCTAACGCCTTGTCCAAAAGCATTTTACTTCTGAGAATTGAGCTCACGCTCAGTCCCTGACGGTTCCACACTGCCTGCAGAGTGAGTTTCGCACGTCTTCACCAGAGTCGTTTGTCAAAGGCTTGTGAGACGCAACTTAACAATGCAGACCTGGACGGTATCTCCAGGTGCAGTATAGTGGTAATCTTGGCACCTCCTGACTCAGAACACTGCTACCTTCTCACTGCGATAAGAACGCAGCTAGTTGAGAGCTGGCTTCCAGGCATGCTTCCCTGTGAGAGCTGAGGTAAGCGCAGAACCCTCCCGCATCCTGCCTGACTGTAGACGTAGCTGCTAACATCCTTATGTTAGTTGCTGGGAGAGGTTGGGGGAATAGCATGTGTAACCATTGAGCCTGAACTCACGTGTACCTGAGTTGAATACAGCGTTTTCCAACGGCCTTCTTCAATCAGAGTGTAGCTAGGTTCCTACTCCCATGAAGTAGTGGGTAGCAGACATCTGCCTCCCATGCTTACTTCTGAGCGTTGAGCTTACGGCCTGTACCTCCACATCCTGCCTGCAGTTACCCTTCGCTTCTAAAAGGCCTAGACCTGCTGCGTGACGGCAGTGTTGGGAGAGGTCATTGGAGTCTTCAGGCACACAAGACTAGTGCCTCCAAGCTCAATCCAGCGATTCCTAGTAATTCCTGTGGTAGACTGGTGCTACATACTAAGTTCCATATATGTGAGAATGTAGCTAACGCCTTGTCCAAAAGCATCTTACTTCTGAAAGCTGAGCTCACCCTCAGTCCCTCAGAGTTCCACACTGCCTGCAGAGTGAGTTTCGCACGTCTTCACCAGAGACGTTTCCCAGACGCTTGTGAGATGCAACTTAACAATGCAGACCTGGCCGGTTTCTCCAGGTGCAGTACAGTGGTAATCTTGGAACCAACTGATTCAGAATACTGCTACCTTCTCACTGCGATAAGAACGCAGCTAGATGAGAGCTGGCTCTAGGCATGCTTCCCTGTGAGAGCTGAGGTCAGCGCAGAACCCTCCCGCATCCTGCCTGACTGTAGACGTAGCTGCTAACATCCTTATGTTAGTTGCTGGGAGAGGTAGGGGGAATAGCATGTGTAACCATTGAGCCTGAACTCACGTGTACCTGAGTTGAATACAGCGTTTTCCAACGGCCTTCTTCAATCAGAGTGTAGCTAGGTTCCTACTCCCATGAACTAGTGGGTAGCAGACATCTGCCTCCCATGCTTACTTCTGAGAGTTGAGCTTACGGCCTGTACCTCCACATCCTGCCTGCAGTTACCCTTCGCTTCTAAAAGGCCTAGACCTGCTGCGTGACGGCAGTGTTGGGAGAGGTAATTGGAGTCTCCCGGCACACAAGACTAGTGCCTCCAAGCTCAATCCAGCGATTTCCTAGTAATTCCTGTGGTAGACTGGTGCTACATACTAAGTTCCATATATGTGAGAATGTAGCTAACGCCTTGTCCAAAAGCATCTTACTTCTGAGAGTTGAGCTCACGCTCAGTCCCTCACAGTTCCACACTGCCTGCAGAGTGAGTTTCGCACGTCTTCACCAGAGACGTTTGTCAAAGGCTTGTGAGATCGCAACTTAACAATGCAGACCTGGACGGTATCTCCAGGTGCAGTATAGTGGTAATCTTGGAACCTCCTGACTCAGAAATCTGCTACCTTCTCACTGCGATAAGAACGCAGCTAGTTGAGAGCTGGCTTCTAGGCATGCTTCCCTGTGAGAGCTGAGGTCAGCGCAGAACCCTCCCGCATCCTGCCTGACTGTAGACGTAGCTGCTAACATCCTTATGTTAGTTGCTGGGAGAGGTAGGGGGAATAGCATGTGTAACCATTGAGCCTGAACTCACGTGTACCTGAGTTGAATACAGCGTTTTCCAACGGCCTTCTTCAATCAGAGTGTAGCTAGGTTCCTACTCCCATGAAGTAGTGGGTAGCAGACATCTGCCTCCCATGCTTACTTCTGAGCGTTGAGCTTACGGCCTGTACCTCCACATCCTGCCTGCAGTTACCCTTCGCTTCTAAAAGGCCTAGACCTGCTGCGTGACGGCAGTGTTGGGAGAGGTAATTGGAGTCTCCCGGCACACAAGACTAGTGCCTCCAAGCTCAATCCAGCGATTTCCTAGTAATTCCTGTGGTAGACTGGTGCTACATACTAAGTTCAATATATGTGAGAATGTAGCTAACGCCTTGTCCAAAAGCATTTTACTTCTGAGAATTGAGCTCACGCTCAGTCCCTGACGGTTCCACACTGCCTGCAGAGTGAGTTTCGCACGTCTTCACCAAAGTCGTTTGTCAAAGGCTTGTGAGACGCAACTTAACAATGCAGACCTGGACGGTATCTCCAGGTGCAGTATAGTGGTAATCTTGGCACCTCCTGACTCAGAACACTGCTACCTTCTCACTGCGATAAGAACGCAGCTAGTTGAGAGCTGGCTTCCAGGCATGCTTCCCTGTGAGAGCTGAGGTCAGCGCAGAACCCTCCCGCATCCTGCCTGACTGTAGACGTAGCTGCTAACATCCTTATGTTAGTTGCTGGGAGAGGTTGGGGGAATAGCATGTGTAACCATTGAGCCTGAACTCACGTGTACCTGAGTTGAATACAGCGTTTTCCAACGGCCTTCTTCAATCAGAGTGTAGCTAGGTTCCTACTCCCATGAAGTAGTGGGTAGCAGACATCTGCCTCCCATGCTTACTTCTGAGCGTTGAGCTTACGGCCTGTACCTCCACATCCTGCCTGCAGTTACCCTTCGCTTCTAAAAGGCCTAGACCTGCTGCGTGACGGCAGTGTTGGGAGAGGTCATTGGAGTCTTCAGGCACACAAGACTAGTGCCTCCAAGCTCAATCCAGCGATTTCCTAGTAATTCCTGTGGTAGACTGGTGCTACATACTAAGTTCCATATATGTGAGAATGTAGCTAACGCCTTGTCCAAAAGCATCTTACTTCTGAAAGCTGAGCTCACCCTCAGTCCCTCAGAGTTCCACACTGCCTGCAGAGTGAGTTTCGCTCGTCTTCACCAGAGACGTTTCCCAGACGCTTGTGAGATGCAACTTAACAATGCAGACCTGGCCGGTTTCTCCAGGTGCAGTACAGTGGTAATCTTGGAACCAACTGATTCAGAATACTGCTACCTTCTCACTGCGATAAGAACGCAGCTAGATGAGAGCTGGCTCTAGGCATGCTTCCCTGTGAGAGCTGAGGTCAGGGCAGAACCCTCCCGCATCCTGCCTGACTGTAGACGTAGCTGCTAACATCCTTATGTTAGTTGCTGGGAGAGGTTGGGGGAATAGCATGTGTAACCATTGAGCCTGAACTCACGTGTACCTGAGTTGAATACAGCGTTTTCCAACGGCCTTCTTCAATCAGAGTGTAGCTAGGTTCCTACTCCCATGAACTAGTGGGTAGCAGACATCTGCCTCCCATGCTTACTTCTGAGAGTTGAGCTTACGGCCTGTACCTCCACATCCTGCCTGCAGTTACCCTTCGCTTCTAAAAGGCCTAGACCTGCTGCGTGACGGCAGTGTTGGGAGACGTAATTGGAGTCTCCCGGCACACAAGACTAGTGCCTCCAAGCTTAATCCAGCGATTTCCTAGTAATTCCTGTGGTAGACTGGTGCTACATACTAAGTTCAATATATGTGAGAATGTAGCTAACGCCTTGTCCAAAAGCATTTTACTTCTGAGAATTGAGCTCACGCTCAGTCCCTGACAGTTCCACACTGCCTGCAGAGTGAGTTTCGCACGTCTTCACCAGAGTCGTTTGTCAAAGGCTTGTGAGACGCAACTTAACAATGCAGACCTGGACTGGTATCTCCAGGTGCAGTATAGTGGTAATCTTGGCACCTCCTGACTCAGAACACTGCTACCTTCTCACTGCGATAAGAACGCAGCTAGTTGAGAGCTGGCTTCCAGGCATGCTTCCCTGTGAGAGCTGAGGTAAGCGCAGAACCCTCCCGCATCCTGCCTGACTGTAGACGTAGCTGCTAACATCCTTATGTTAGTTGCTGGGAGAGGTTGGGGGAATAGCATGTGTAACCATTGAGCCTGAACTCACGTGTACCTGAGTTGAATACAGCGTTTTCCAACGGCCTTCTTCAATCAGAGTGTAGCTAGGTTCCTACTCCCATGAAGTAGTGGGTAGCAGACATCTGCCTCCCATGCTTACTTCTGAGCGTTGAGCTTACGGCCTGTACCTCCACATCCTGCCTGCAGTTACCCTTCGCTTCTAAAAGGCCTAGACCTGCTGCGTGACGGCAGTGTTGGGAGAGGTCATTGGAGTCTTCAGGCACACAAGACTAGTGCCTCCAAGCTCAATCCAGCGATTTCCTAGTAATTCCTGTGGTAGACTGGTGCTACATACTAAGTTCCATATATGTGAGAATGTAGCTAACGCCTTGTCCAAAAGCATCTTACTTCTGAAAGCTGAGCTCACCCTCAGTCCCTCAGAGTTCCACACTGCCTGCAGAGTGAGTTTCGCACGTCTTCACCAGAGACGTTTCCCAGACGCTTGTGAGATGCAACTTAACAATGCAGACCTGGCCGGTTTCTCCAGGTGCAGTACAGTGGTAATCTTGGAACCAACTGATTCAGAATACTGCTACCTTCTCACTGCGATAAGAACGCAGCTAGATGAGAGCTGGCTCTAGGCATGCTTCCCTGTGAGAGCTGAGGTCAGCGCAGAACCCTCCCGCATCCTGCCTGACTGTAGACGTAGCTGCTAACATCCTTATGTTAGTTGCTGGGAGAGGTAGGGGGAATAGCATGTGTAACCATTGAGCCTGAACTCACGTGTACCTGAGTTGAATACAGCGTTTTCCAACGGCCTTCTTCAATCAGAGTGTAGCTAGGTTCCTACTCCCATGAACTAGTGGGTAGCAGACATCTGCCTCCCATGCTTACTTCTGAGCGTTGAGCTTACGGCCTGTACCTCCACATCCTGCCTGCAGTTACCCTTCGCTTCTAAAAGGCCTAGACCTGCTGCGTGACGGCAGTGTTGGGAGAGGTAATTGGAGTCTCCCGGCACACAAGACTAGTGCCTCCAAGCTCAATCCAGCGATTTCCTAGTAATTCCTGTGGTAGACTGGTGCTACATACTAAGTTCAATATATGTGAGAATGTAGCTAACGCCTTGTCCAAAAGCATTTTACTTCTGAGAATTGAGCTCACGCTCAGTCCCTGACAGTTCCACACTGCCTGCAGAGTGAGTTTCGCACGTCTTCACCAGAGTCGTTTGTCAAAGGCTTGTGAGACGCAACTTAACAATGCAGACCTGGACGGTATCTCCAGGTGCAGTATAGTGGTAATCTTGGCACCTCCTGACTCAGAACACTGCTACCTTCTCACTGCGATAAGAACGCAGCTAGTTGAGAGCTGGCTTCCAGGCATGCTTCCCTGTGAGAGCTGAGGTCAGCGCAGAACCCTCCCGCATCCTGCCTGACTGTAGACGTAGCTGCTAACATCCTTATGTTAGTTGCTGGGAGAGGTTGGGGGAATAGCATGTGTAACCATTGAGCCTGAACTCACGTGTACCTGAGTTGAATACAGCGTTTTCCAACGGCCTTCTTCAATCAGAGTGTAGCTAGGTTCCTACTCCCATGAAGTAGTGGGTAGCAGACATCTGCCTCCCATGCTTACTTCTGAGCGTTGAGCTTACGGCCTGTACCTCCACATCCTGCCTGCAGTTACCCTTCGCTTCTAAAAGGCCTAGACCTGCTGCGTGACGGCAGTGTTGGGAGAGGTAATTGGAGTCTCCCGGCACACAAGACTAGTGCCTCCAAGCTCAATCCAGCGATTTCCTAGTAATTCCTGTGGTAGACTGGTGCTACATACTAAGTTCAATATATGTGAGAATGTAGCTAACGCCTTGTCCAAAAGCATTTTACTTCTGAGAATTGAGCTCACGCTCAGTCCCTGACAGTTCCACACTGCCTGCAGAGTGAGTTTCGCACGTCTTCACCAGAGTCGTTTGTCAAAGGCTTGTGAGACGCAACTTAACAATGCAGACCTGGACGGTATCTCCAGGTGCAGTATAGTGGTAATCTTGGCACCTCCTGACTCAGAATACTGCTACCTTCTCACTGCGATAAGAACGCAGCTAGTTGAGAGCTGGCTTCCAGGCATGCTTCCCTGTGAGAGCTGAGGTCAGCGCAGAACCCTCCCGCATCCTGCCTGACTGTAGACGTAGCTGCTAACATCCTTATGTTAGTTGCTGGGAGAGGTTGGGGGAATAGCATGTGTAACCATTGAGCCTGAACTCACGTGTACCTGAGTTGAATACAGCGTTTTCCAACGGCCTTCTTCAATCAGAGTGTAGCTAGGTTCCTACTCCATGAACTAGTGGGTAGCAGACATCTGCCTCCCATGCTTACTTCTGAGCGTTGAGCTTACGGCCTGTACCTCCACATCCTGCCTGCAGTTACCCTTCGCTTCTAAAAGGCCTAGACCTGCTGCGTGACGGCAGTGTTGGGAGAGGTAATTGGAGTCTCCCGGCACACAAGACTAGTGCCTCCAAGCTCAATCCAGCGATTTCCTAGTAATTCCTGTGGTAGACTGGTGCTACATACTAAGTTCAATATATGTGAGAATGTAGCTAACGCCTTGTCCAAAAGCATTTTACTTCTGAGAATTGAGCTCACGCTCAGTCCCTGACAGTTCCACACTGCCTGCAGAGTGAGTTTCGCACGTCTTCACCAGAGTCGTTTGTCAAAGGCTTGTGAGACGCAACTTAACAATGCAGACCTGGACGGTATCTCCAGGTGCAGTATAGTGGTAATCTTGGAACCTCCTGACTCAGAACTACTGCTACCTTCTCACTGCGATAAGAACGCAGCTAGTTGAGAGCTGGCTTCTAGGCATGCTTCCCTGTGAGAGCTGAGGTCAGCGCAGAACCCTCCCGCATCCTGCCTGACTGTAGACGTAGCTGCTAACATCCTTATGTTAGTTGCTGGGAGAGGTTGGGGGAATAGCATGTGTAACCATTGAGCCTGAACTCACGTGTACCTGAGTTGAATACAGCGTTTTCCAACGGCCTTCTTCAATCAGAGTGTAGCTAGGTTCCTACTCCCATGAAGTAGTGGGTAGCAGACATCTGCCTCCCATGCTTACTTCTGAGCGTTGAGCTTACGGCCTGTACCTCCACATCCTGCCTGCAGTTACCCTTCGCTTCTAAAAGGCCTAGACCTGCTGCGTGACGGCAGTGTTGGGAGAGGTAATTGGAGTCTCCCGGCACACAAGACTAGTGCCTCCAAGCTCAATCCAGCGATTTCCTAGTAATTCCTGTGGTAGACTGGTGCTACATACTAAGTTCAATATATGTGAGAATGTAGCTAACGCCTTGTCCAAAAGCATCTTACTTCTGAGAATTGAGCTCACGCTCAGTCCCTGACAGTTCCACACTGCCTGCAGAGTGAGTTTCGCACGTCTTCACCAGAGTCGTTTGTCAAAGGCTTGTGAGACGCAACTTAACAATGCAGACCTGGACGGTATCTCCAGGTGCAGTATAGTGGTAATCTTGGCACCTCCTGACTCAGAACACTGCTACCTTCTCACTGCGATAAGAACGCAGCTAGTTGAGAGCTGGCTTCCAGGCATGCTTCCCTGTGAGAGCTGAGGTCAGGGCAGAACCCTCCCGCATCCTGCCTGACTGTAGACGTAGCTGCTAACATCCTTATGTTAGTTGCTGGGAGAGGTAGGGGGAATAGCATGTGTAACCATTGAGCCTGAACTCACGTGTACCTGAGTTGAATACAGCGTTTTCCAACGGCCTTCTTCAATCAGAGTGTAGCTAGGTTCCTACTCCCATGAACTAGTGGGTAGCAGACATCTGCCTCCCATGCTTACTTCTGAGCGTTGAGCTTACGGCCTGTACCTCCACATCCTGCCTGCAGTTACCCTTCGCTTCTAAAAGGCCTAGACCTGCTGCGTGACGGCAGTGTTGGGAGAGGTAATTGGAGTCTCCCGGCACACAAGACTAGTGCCTCCAAGCTCAATCCAGCGATTTCCTAGTAATTCCTGTGGTAGACTGGTGCTACATACTAAGTTCAATATATGTGAGAATGTAGCTAACGCCTTGTCCAAAAGCATTTTACTTCTGAGAATTGAGCTCACGCTCAGTCCCTGACAGTTCCACACTGCCTGCAGAGTGAGTTTCGCACGTCTTCACCAGAGTCGTTTGTCAAAGGCTTGTGAGACGCAACTTAACAATGCAGACCTGGACGGTATCTCCAGGTGCAGTATAGTGGTAATCTTGGCACCTCCTGACTCAGAACACTGCTACCTTCTCACTGCGATAAGAACGCAGCTAGTTGAGAGCTGGCTTCCAGGCATGCTTCCCTGTGAGAGCTGAGGTCAGCGCAGAACCCTCCCGCATCCTGCCTGACTGTAGACGTAGCTGCTAACATCCTTATGTTAGTTGCTGGGAGAGGTTGGGGGAATAGCATGTGTAACCATTGAGCCTGAACTCACGTGTACCTGAGTTGAATACAGCGTTTTCCAACGGCCTTCTTCAATCAGAGTGTAGCTAGGTTCCTACTCCCATGAAGTAGTGGGTAGCAGACATCTGCCTCCCATGCTTACTTCTGAGCGTTGAGCTTACGGCCTGTACCTCCACATCCTGCCTGCAGTTACCCTTCGCTTCTAAAAGGCCTAGACCTGCTGCGTGACGGCAGTGTTGGGAGACGGTCATTGGAGTCTCCCGGCACACAAGACTAGTGCCTCCAAGCTCAATCCAGCGATTTCCTAGTAATTCCTGTGGTAGACTGGTGCTACATACTAAGTTCAATATATGTGAGAATGTAGCTAACGCCTTGTCCAAAAGCATTTTACTTCTGAGAATTGAGCTCACGCTCAGTCCCTGACGAGTTCCACACTGCCTGCAGAGTGAGTTTCGCACGTCTTCACCAGAGTCGTTTGTCCAAGGCTTGTGAGACGCAACTTAACAATGCAGACCTGGACGGTATCTCCAGGTGCAGTATAGTGGTAATCTTGGCACCTCCTGACTCAGAATACTGCTACCTTCTCACTGCGATAAGAACGCAGCTAGTTGAGAGCTGGCTCTAGGCATGCTTCCCTGTGAGAGCTGAGGTCAGCGCAGAACCCTCCCGCATCCTGCCTGACTGTAGACGTAGCTGCTAACATCCTTATGTTAGTTGCTGGGAGAGGTTGGGGGAATAGCATGTGTAACCATTGAGCCTGAACTCACGTGTACCTGAGTTGAATACAGCGTTTTCCAACGGCCTTCTTCAATCAGAGTGTAGCTAGGTTCCTACTCCCATGAACTAGTGGGTAGCAGACATCTGCCTCCCATGCTTACTTCTGAGAGTTGAGCTTACGGCCTGTACCTCCACATCCTGCCTGCAGTTACCCTTCGCTTCTAAAAGGCCTAGACCTGCTGCGTGACGGCAGTGTTGGGAGAGGTAATTGGAGTCTCCCGGCACACAAGACTAGTGCCTCCAAGCTCAATCCAGCGATTTCCTAGTAATTCCTGTGGTAGACTGGTGCTACATACTAAGTTCAATATATGTGAGAATGTAGCTAACGCCTTGTCCAAAAGCATTTTACTTCTGAGAATTGAGCTCACGCTCAGTCCCTGACAGTTCCACACTGCCTGCAGAGTGAGTTTCGCACGTCTTCACCAGAGTCGTTTGTCAAAGGCTTGTGAGACGCAACTTAACAATGCAGACCTGGACGGTATCTCCAGGTGCAGTATAGTGGTAATCTTGGCACCTCCTGACTCAGAACACTGCTACCTTCTCACTGCGATAAGAACGCAGCTAGTTGAGAGCTGGCTTCCAGGCATGCTTCCCTGTGAGAGCTGAGGTCAGCGCAGAACCCTCCCGCATCCTGCCTGACTGTAGACGTAGCTGCTAACATCCTTATGTTAGTTGCTGGGAGAGGTTGGGGGAATAGCATGTGTAACCATTGAGCCTGAACTCACGTGTACCTGAGTTGAATACAGCGTTTTCCAACGGCCTTCTTCAATCAGAGTGTAGCTAGGTTCCTACTCCCATGAACTAGTGGGTAGCAGACATCTGCCTCCCATGCTTACTTCTGAGCGTTGAGCTTACGGCCTGTACCTCCACATCCTGCCTGCAGTTACCCTTCGCTTCTAAAAGGCCTAGACCTGCTGCGTGACGGCAGTGTTGGGAGACGTAATTGGAGTCTCCCGGCACTCAAGACTAGTGCCTCCAAGCTTAATCCAGCGATTACCTAGTAATTCCTGTGGTAGACTGGTGCTACATACTAAGTTCAATATATGTGAGAATGTAGCTAACGCCTTGTCCAAAAGCATTTTACTTCTGAGAATTGAGCTCACGCTCAGTCCCTGACAGTTCCACACTGCCTGCAGAGTGAGTTTCGCACGTCTTCACCAAGTCGTTTGTCAAAGGCTTGTGAGACGCAACTTAACAATGCAGACCTGGACGGTATCTCCAGGTGCAGTATAGTGGTAATCTTGGCACCTCCTGACTCAGAACACTGCTACCTTCTCACTGCGATAAGAACGCAGCTAGTTGAGAGCTGGCTTCCAGGCATGCTTCCCTGTGAGAGCTGAGGTCAGCGCAGAACCCTCCCGCATCCTGCCTGACTGTAGACGTAGCTGCTAACATCCTTATGTTAGTTGCTGGAGAGGTTGGGGGAATAGCATGTGTAACCATTGAGCCTGAACTCACGTGTACCTGAGTTGAATACAGCGTTTTCCAACGGCCTTCTTCAATCAGAGTGTAGCTAGGTTCCTACTCCCATGAAGTAGTGGGTAGCAGACATCTGCCTCCATGCTTACTTCTGAGCGTTGAGCTACGGCCTGTACCTCCACATCCTGCCTGCAGTTACCCTCGCTTCTAAAAGGCCTAGACCTGCTGCGTGACGGCAGTGTTGGGAGAGGTCATTGGAGTCTTCCGGCACACAAGACTAGTGCCTCCAAGCTCAATCCAGCGATTTCCTAGTAATTCCTGTGGTAGACTGGTGCTACATACTAAGTTCCATATATGTGAGAATGTAGCTGAACGCCTTGTCCAAAAGCATCTTACTTCTGAGAGTTGAGCTCACCGCTCAGTCCCTCACAGTTCCACACTGCCTGCAGAGTGAGTTTCGCACGTCTTCACCAGAGACGTTTGCCAGAGGCCTCTGAGACGCAAGTTAACAATGCAGACCTGGACGGTATCTCCAGGTGCAGTAGAGTGGTAATCTGGGAACCTCCTGACTCAGAATACTGCTACCTTCACACTGGCATAAGAATGCAGCTAGTTGAGAGCTGGCTTCAAGGCATGCTTCCCTGTGAGAGCTGAGGACAGGGCAGAACCCTCCCGCATCCTGCCTGACTGTAGACGTAGCTGCTAACATCCTTATGTTAGTGGCTGGGAGAGGTTGTGGGAAAAGCATGTGTAATCAGTTGGCCTGAACTCACGTGTATCTGAGTTGAATACAGCGATTTCCAAAGTCCTTCTTCAATCAGAGTGTAGCTAGGTTCCACTCCATGTCCGAGTGGGTAGCAGACATCTGCCTCCCATGCTTACTTCTGAGCGTTGAGCTTACGGCCTGTACCTCCACATCCTGCCTGCAGTTACCCTTCGCTTCTAAAAGGCCTAGACCTGCTGCGTGACGGCAGTGTTTGGGAGAGGTAATTGGAGTCTCCCGGCACACAAGACTAGTGCCTCCAAGCTCAATCCAGCGATTCCTAGTAATTCCTGTGGTAGACTGGTGCTACATACTAAGTTCAATATATGTGAGAATGTAGCTAAGCGCCTTGTCCAAAAGCATTTTACTTCTGAGAGTTGAGCTCACCCTCAGTCCCTCACAGTTTCCACACTGCCTGCAGAGTGAGTTTCGCACGTCTTCACCAGAGATCGTTTGTCAAAGGCTTGTGAGACGCAACTTAACAATGCAGACCTGGACGGTATCTCCAGGTGCAAGTATAGTGGTAATCTTGGGCACCTCCTGACTCAGAATACTGCTACCTTTCACTGCGATAAGAACGCAGCTAGTTGAGAGCTGGCTTCCAGGCATGCTTCCCTGTGAGAGCTGAGGTCAGCGCAGAACCCTCCCGCATCCTGCCTGACTGTAGACGTAGCTGCTAACATCCTTATGTTAGTTGCTGGGAGAGGTTGGGGGAATAGCATGTGTAACCATTGAGCCTGAACTCACGTGTGTACCTGAGTTGAATACAGCGTTTTCCAACGGCCTTCTTCAATCAGAGTGTAGCTAGGTTCCTACTCCCATGAATAGTGGGTAGCAGACATCTGCCTCCCATGCTTACTTCTGAGAGTTGAGCTTACGGCCTGTACCTCCACATCCTGCCTGCAGTTACCCTTCGCTTCTAAAAGGCCTAGACCTGCTGCGTGACGGCAGTGTTGGGAGACGTAATTGGAGTCTCCCGGCACACAAGACTAGTGCCTCCAAGCTTAATCCAGCGATTTCCTAGTAATTCCTGTGGTAGACTGGTGCTACATACTAAGTTCAATATATGTGAGAATGTAGCTAACGCCTTGTCCAAAAGCATTTTACTTCTGAGAATTGAGCTCACGCTCAGTCCCTGACAGTTCCACACTGCCTGCAGAGTGAGTTTCGCACGTCTTCACCAGAGTCGTTTGTCAAAGGCTTGTGAGACGCAACTTAACAATGCAGACCTGGACGGTATCTCCAGGTGCAGTATAGTGGTAATCTTGGCACCTCCTGACTCAGAACACTGCTACCTTCTCACTGCGATAAGAACGCAGCTAGTTGAGAGCTGGCTTCCAGGCATGCTTCCCTGTGAGAGCTGAGGTCAGGGCAGAACCCTCCCGCATCTGCCTGACTGTAGACGTAAGCTGCTAACATCCTTATGTTAGTTGCTGGGAGAGGTTGGGGGAATAGCATGTGTAACCATTGAGCCTGAACTCACGTGTACCTGAGTTGAATACAGCGTTTTCCAACGCCTTCTTCAATCAGAGTGTAGCTAGGTTCCTACTCCCATGAAGTAGTGGGTAGCAGACATCTGCCTCCCATGCTTACCTTCTGAGCGTTGAGCTTACGGCCTGTACCTCCACATCCTGCCTGCAGTACCTTCGCTTCTAAAAGGCCTAGACCTGCTGCGTGACGCAGTGTTGGGAGAGGTAATTGGAGTCTCCCGGCACACAAGACTAGTGCCTCCAAGCTCAATCCAGCGATTTCCCTAGTAATTCCTGTGGTAGACTGGTGCTACATACTAAGTTCCATATATGTGAGAATGTAGCTAACGCCTTGTCCAAAAGCATCTTACTTCTGAGAGTTGAGCTCACCTCAGTCCCTCACAGTTCCAACACTGCCTGCAGAGTGAGTTTCGCACGTCTTCACCAGAGACGTTTGTCAAGAGGCTTGTGAGACGCAACTTAACAATGCAGACCTGGACGGTATCTCCAGGTGCAGTAGTAGTGGTAATCTTGGAACCTCCTGATTCAGAATACTGCTACCTTCTCACTGCGATAAGAACGCAGCTAGTTGAGAGCTGGCTCTAGGCATGCTTCCCTGTGAGAGCTGAGGTCAGGGCAGAACCCTCCCGCATCCTGCCTGACTGTAGACGTAGCTGCTAACATCCTTATGTTAGTTGCTGGGATAGGTAGGGGAGAATGCATGTGTAACGCATTGAGCCTGAACTCACGTGTACCTGAGTTGAATACAGCGTTTCCAACGGCCTTCTTCAATCAGGAGTGTAGCTAGGTTCATACTCCCATGAACGTAGTGGGTAGCAAGACATCTGCCTCCCATGCTTACTTCTGAGCGTTGAGCTTACGGGCCTGTACCTCCACATCCGCCTGCAGTTACCCTTCCGCTTCTAAAAGGCCTAGGACTCCTGCTGCGTGACGGCAGTGTTGGGAGAGGTAATTGGAGTCTCCCGGCACACAAGACTAGTGCCTCCAAGCTCAATCCAGCGATTTCCTAGTAATTCCTGTGGTAGACTGTGCTACATACTAAGTTTCAATTATGTGAGAATGTAGCTAACGCCTTGTCCAAAAGCATTTTACTTCTGAGAATTGAGCTCACGCTCAGTCCCTGACGGTTCCACACTGCCTGCAGAGTGAGTTTCGCACGGTCTTCACCAAAGTCGTTTGTCAAGAGCTTGTGAGACGCAACTTAACAATGCAGACCTGGACGGTATCTCCAGGTGCAGTATAGTGGTACTTTGGCACCTCCTGACTCAGAAACACTGCTACCTTCTCACTGCGATAAGAACGCATGCTAGTGTGAGAGCTGGCTTCCAGGCATGCTTCCCTGTGAGAGCTGAGGTCAGCGCAGAACCCTCCCGCATCCTGCCTGACTGTAGACGTAGCTGCTAACATCCTTATGTTAGTTGCTGGGAGAGGTTGGGGAAATAGCATGTGTCACCATTGAGCCTGAACTCACGTGTACCTGAGTTGAATACAGCGTTTTCCACGGCCTTCTTCAATCAGACGTCTTGCTAGGTTCCTACTCCCATGAATAGGGGTAGCAGACATCTGCCTCCCATGCTTACTTCTGAGCGTTGAGCTTACGCCTTGTACCTCCACATCCTGCCTGCAGTTACCTTCGCTTCTAAAAGGGCCTAGACCTGCTGCGTGACGCAGTGTTGGGAGAGGTAATTGGAGTCTTCCGGCACACAAGACTAGTGCCTCCAAGCTCAATCCAGCGATTTCCTAGTAATTCCTGTGGTAGACTGGTGCTACATACTAAGTTCCATACTGTGAGAATGTAGCTAACGCCTTGTCCAAAAGCATCTTACTTCTGAGAGTTGAGCTCACCCTCAGTCCCTCACAGTTCCACACTGCCTGCAGAGTGAGTTTCGCACGTCTTCACCAGAGACGTTTGCCAGAGGCTCTGAGACGCAAGTTAACAATGCAGACCTGGACGGTATCTCCAGGTGCAGTAGAGTGGTAATCTTGGAACCCCTGATTCAGAATACTGCTACCTTCTCACTGGCATAAGAACGCAGCTAGTTGAGAGCTGGCTTCTAGGCATGCTTCCTGTGAGAGCTGAGGTCAGGGCAGAACCCTCCCGCATCCTGCCTGACTGTAGACGTAGCTGCTAACTCCTTATGTTAGGTGCTGGGAGAGGTTGGGAGAAAAGCATGTGTAACCATTGAGCCTGAACTCACGTGTACTGAGTTGAATACAGCGTTTCCAACGGCCTTCTTCAATCAGAGTGTAGCTAGGTTCATACTCCCATGAACTAGGGGTAGCAGACATCTGCCTCCCATGCTTACTTCTGAGGTGAGCTTACGGCCTGTACCTCCACATCCTGCCTGCAGTTACCCTTTCGCTTCTAAAAGGCCTAGACTGCTGCGTGACGGCAGTGTGGGAGAGGTAATTGGAGTCTCCGGACCACTCAAGACTAGCTGCCTCCAAGCTCAATACAGCGATTTCCTAGTAATTCCTGTGGTAGACTGGTGCTACATACTAAGTTCCATATCTGTGAGAATGTAGCTAACGCCTTGTCCAAAAGCATCTTACTTCTGATAGTTGAGCTCACCTCAGTCCCTCACAGTTCACACTGCCTGCAGAGTGAGTTTCGCTACGTCTTCACCAGAGATCGTTTGCAAGAGGCTTGTGAGACGCAACTTAACAATGCAGACCTGGCCGGTATCTCCAGGTGCAGTATAGTGGTAATCTTGGAACCTCCTGACTCAGAACTACTGCTACCTTCTCACTGCGATAAGAACGCAGCTAGTTGAGAGCTGGCTTCTAGGCATGCTTCCCTGTGAGAGCTGAGGTCAGCAAGAACCCTCCCGCATCCTGCCTGACTGTAGACGTAGCTGCTAACATCCTTATGTTAGTTGCTGGGAGAGGTTGGGGGAAATAGCATGTGTAACATTGAGCCTGACCTTCACGTGTACCTGAGTTGAATACAGCGTTTTCCAACGGCCTTCTTCAATCAGAGTGTAGCTAGGTTCCTAACTCCAGCATGTACTAGTGGGTAGCAGACATCTGCCTCCAATGCTACTTCTGAGAGTGAGCTTACGGCCTGTACCTCCACATCCTGCCTGCCAGTTACCTTCGCTTCTAAAAGGCCTAGACCTGCTGCGTGACGGCAGTGTTGGGAGAGGTAATTGGAGTCTCCGGCACACAGATCTAGTGCCTCCAAGCTCAATCCAGCGATTTCCTAGTAATTCCTGTGGTAGACTGGTGCTACATACTAAGTTCCATTATATGTGAGAATGTAACGCCTTGTCCAAAGCATCTTACTTCTGAGAGTTGAGCTCACGCTCAGTCCCTCACAGTTCCACACTGCCTGCAGAGTGAGTTTCGCACGTCTTCACAAAGTCGTTTGTCAAAGGCTTGTGAGCGCAACTTAATGCAGACCTGGGCGGTATCTCCAGGTGCAGTATAGTGGTAATCTTGGCACCTCTGACTCAGAACACTGCTACCTTCTCACTGCGATAAGAACGCAGCTAGTTGAGAGCTGGCTTCCAGGCATGCTTCCCTGTGAGAGCTGAGGTCAGCGCAGAACCCTCCCGCATCCTGCCTGACTGTAGACGTAGCTGCTAACATCCTTATGTTAGTTGCTGGGAGGGTGGGGGAATAGCATGTGTAACCATTGAGCCTGAACTCACGTGTACCTGAGTTGAATACAGCGTTTTCCACAAGTCCTTCTTCATCAGAGTGTAGCTAGGTTCCCACTCGCATGTCCGAGTGGGTAGCAGACATCTGCCTCCCATGCATACCCACTTCTGAGAGTTGAGCTTATGGCATGTAACCTACACCTGCCTGCCTGCAGCTACCTTTGCTTCCAAAGGCCTAGGCTCGCTGCTCAACGAAGTGTTGGGAGAGGTAACTGGATCTCTCCCGGCACACAAGACTAGTGCCTCCAAGCTCAATCCAGCGATTCCAGTAATTCCTGGGGTAAGACTGGTGCAACATACTAAGTTCATATGTGAGAAGGTAGCTGAAAGCCTTGTCCAAATCATCTTACTGCTGAGAGTTGAGCTCACCCTCAGTCCCTCACAGTTCCACAATGCCTGCAGAGTGAGTTTCGCACGTCTTCACAGAGGACGTTTTGCAAGGTCCTGATCGCAAAGTTAACAATGCAGACCTGGACGGTATCTCCAGGTGCAAGTAGAGTGGTAATCTGGAACCTCCTGACTCAGAATACTGCTACCTTCTCACTGCGATAAGAACGCAGCTAGTTGAGAGCTGGCTTCAGGCATGCTTCCTGTGAGAGGTGAGGCGCAGAACCCTCCCGCATCCTGCCTGACTGTAGACGTAGCTGCTAACATCCTTATGTTAGTTGCTGGGAGAGGTTGGGGAAAGCATGTGTAACCATTGAGCCTGAACTCACGTGTACCTGAGTTGAATACAGCGTTTTCCAACGGCCTTCTTCAATCAGAGTGTAGCTAGGTTCCTACTCCCATGAAGTAGTGGGTAGCAGACATCTGCCTCCCATGCTTACTTCTGGGTTGAGCTTACGGCCTGTACCTCCACATCCTGCCTGCAGTTACCCTTCGCTTCTAAAAGGCCTAGACCTGCTGCGTGACGGCAGTGTTGGGAGAGGTATTGGAGTCTCAGGCACACAAGACTAGTGCCTCCAAGCTCAATCCAGCGATTTCCTAGTAATTCCTGTGGTAGACTGGTGCTACATACTAAGTTCATATATGTGAGAATGTAGCTAACGCCTTGTCCAAAAGCATTTACTTCTGAGAATTGAGCTCACGCTCAGTCCCTCACAGTTCCACACTGCCTGCAGAGTGAGTTTCGCGTCTTCACCAGAGTCGTTTGTCAAAGGCTTGTGAGACGCAACTTAACAATGCAGACCTGGGGGTATCTCCAGGTGCAGTATAGTTAATCTTGGCCTCTGACTCAGAATACTGCTACCTTCTCACTGCGATAAGAGCTAGTTGAGAGCTGGCTTCTAGGCATGCTTCCCTGTGAGAGCTGAGGTCAGGCAGAACCCTCCCGCATCCTGCCTGACTGTAGACGTAGCTGCTAACATCCTTATGTTAGTTGCTGGGAGGTTGGGGGAATAGCATGTGTAACCATTGAGCCTGAACTCACGTGTACCTGAGTTGAATACAGCGTTTTCCAACGGCCTTCTTCAATCAGAGTGTAGCTAGGTTCCTACTCCCATGAACTAGTGGGTAGCAGGACATCTGCCTCCCATGCTTACTTCTGAGAGTTGAGCTTACGGCCTGTACCTCACATCCTGCCTGCAGTTACCCTTCGCTTCTAAAAGGCCTAGACCTGCTGCGTGCACGGAAGTGTTGGGAGAGGTAATTGGAGTCTCCGGCACCAAGACTAGTGCCTCCAAGCTCAATCCAGGTGATTCACTAGTAATTCCTGTGGTAGACTGGTGCTACATACTAAGTTCAATATATGTGAGAAGGTAGCTAACGCCTTGTCCAAAAGCATTTTACTTCTGAGAGATTGAGCTCACGCTCAGTCCCTGACAAGTTCCACACTGCTTGCAGAGTGAGTTTCGCACGTCTTCACCAGAGTCGTTTGTCCAAAGGCTTGCTGAGACGCAATTAACAATGCAGACCTGGACGGTATCTCCAGGTGCAGTATAGTGGTAATCTGGCACCTCCTGACTCAGAAATACTGCTACCTTCTCACTGGGATAAGAACGCAGCTAGTGAGAGCTGGCTTCTAGGCATGCTTCCTGTGAGAGCTGAGGAACATGGCAGAACCCTCCCGCATCCTGCCTGACTGTAGACGTACCTGCTAACCTCCTTATGTTAGTGGCTGGGATAGGTTGTGGGAAAAGCATGTGTAAGCATTGGGCCTGACTCTCCCGGTTATCTGAGTTGAATACAGCGATTTCCAACATCCTTCTTCAATAGGAGTGTAGCTAGGTTCCCACTCCCATGTCCGAGTGGGTAGCAGACATCTGCCTCCCATGCATACACACTTCTGAGAGTTGACTCATGGCTGTAACCCTACCTCCTGCCTGCAGCTACCTTTCGCTTCAAAAGGCCTAGGCTCGCTGCTTGCACGCAAGTGTTTGGGAGAGGTAACTGGAATCTCCCGGCACACAAGACGAGTGCCTCCAAGCTCAATCCAGCGATTTCCTCAGTAATTCCTGGGGTAGACTGGTGCTACATACTAAGTTTCCATATGTGAGAAGGTAGCTGAACGCCTTGTCCAAAATCATCTTACTTCTGAGAGTTGAGCTCACCCTCAGTCCCTCACAGTTCCACACTGCCTGCAGAGTGATTTCGCACGTCTTCACCAGAGACGTTGCCAGAGCTAGAGACCAAGTTAACATGCAGACCTGGAGGGTATCTCCAGGTGCAGGAGAGTGGTAATCTGGGAACCTCCTGTCTCAGAATACTGCTACCTTCACCCTGCATAAGAATGCAGCTAGTTGACAGCTGGCTTCAAGGCATGCTTCCCTGTGAGAGCTAAGGACAGGGGCACAACCCTCCCGCATCCTGCTTGACTGTAGAAGGAGCTGCTAACGTCCGCATGTTAGTGGCAGGGAAAGGTTGTGAGAAAAGCATGTGAATCGTTGTGCTGAACCCACGTGTATCTGAGTGAATACAGCGATTTCCAAGTCCTTCTTCATCAGAGTGTAGCTATTTCCCACTCGCATGTCCGAGTGGGTAGCAGACATCTGCCTCCCATGCATACCCACTTCTGAGAGTTGATCTTATGGCCTGTAACCCTACCTCCTGCCTGCAGCTACCTTTCGCTTCCAAAAGGCCTAGGCTCGCTGCTTCACCGAAGTGTTGGGAGAGGGTAACGGGAATCTGCCGGCACACAAGACTAGTGCCTCCAGCTCAATCCAGCGATTTCCCAGTAATTCCTGGGGTAGACTGTGCTACATACTAAGTTCCATATGTGAGAAGGTAGCTGAACGCCTTGTCCAAAATCATCTTACTGCTGAGAGTTGAGCTCACCCTCAGTCCCCTCACAGTTCCACACTGCCTGCAGAGTGAGTTTCGCCACGTCTTCACCAGAGACTTTTGCCAGAGGCCTCTGAGACGCAAGTTAAACAATGCAGACCTGGACGGTATCTCCAGGTGCAGTAGAGTGGTAATCTGGGAACCTCCTGTCTCAGAATACTGCTACCTTCACACTGTCATAAGAATGCAGCTAGTTGAGAGCTGGCTTCTAGGCATGCTTCCCTGTGAGAGCTGAGGACAGGGCAGAACCCTCCCGCATCCTGCCTGACTGTAGACGGAGCTGCTAACCGTCCTTATGTTAGTGCAGGGATAGGTTGTGGAAAAGCATGTGTAAGCAGTGTGGCCTGAACCCCGTGTATCTGAGTTGAATACAGCGATTTCCAACAGTCCGTCTTCAATAGAGTGTAGCCTAGGTTCCAACTCGCATGTCCGAGTTGGGTAGCAGACATCTGCCTCCCATGCATACACACTTCTGAGAGTTGAGCTTATGGCCTGTAACCCTACCTCCTGCCTGCAGCTACCTTTCGCTTCCAAAAGGCCTAGGCTCGCTGCTTGACCGCAAGTGTTGGGAGAGGTAACTGGAATCTGCCGGCACACAAGACGAGTGCCTCCAAGCTCAATCAGCGATTTCCTAGTATTCCTGGGGTAGACTGGTGCTACATACTAAGTTCCATATGTGAGAAGGTAGCTGAACGCCTTGTCCAAAATCATCTTACTGCTGAGAGTTGAGCTCACCCTCAGTCCCTCACAGTTCCACACTGCCTGCAGAGTGAGTTTCGCACGTCTTCACCAGAGTCGTTTGTCAAAGGCTTGTGAGACGCAACTTAACAATGCAGACCTGGACGGTATCTCCAGGTGCAGTATAGTGGTAATCTTGGCACCTCCTGACTCAGAATACTGCTACCTTCTCACTGCGATAAGAACGCAGCTAGTTGAGAGCTGGCTTCTAGGCATGCTTCCCTGTGAGCTGAGGTCAGCGCAGAACCCTCCGCATCCTGCCTGACTGTAGACGTAGCTGCTAACATCCTTATGTTAGTTGCTGGGAGAGGTTGGGGAATAGCATGTGTAACCATTGAGCCTGAACTCACGTGTACCTGAGTTGAATACAGCGTTTTCCAACGGCCTTCTTCAATCAGAGTGTAGCTAGGTTCCTACTCCATGAAGTAGTGGGTAGCAGACATCTGCCTCCATGCTTACTTCTGAGCGTTGAGCTTACGGCCTGTACCTCCACATCCTGCCTGCAGTTACCCTTCGCTTCTAAAGGCCTAGACCTGCTGCGTGGCGGCAGTGTTGGGAGAGGTAATGGAGTCTCCCGGCACACAAGACTAGTGCCTCCAAGCTCAATCCAGCGATTTCCTAGTAATTCCTGTGGTAGACTGGTGCTACATACTAAGTTCATATATGTGAGAATGTAGCTAACGCCTTGTCCAAAAGCATTTTACTTCTGAGAATTGAGCTCACGCTCAGTCCCTGACAGTTCCACCTGCCTGCAGAGTGAGTTTCACGTCTTCACCAGTCGTTTGTCAAAGGCTTGTGAGACGCAACAACAATGCAGACCTGGACGGTATCTCCAGGTGCAGTATAGTGGTAATCTTGGCACCTCCTGACTCAGAACACTGCTACCTTCTCACTGCGATAAGAACGCAGCTAGTTGAGAGCTGGCTTCCAGGCATGCTTCCCTGTGAGAGCTGAGGTCAGGCAGAACCACCCTCCCGCATCCTGCCTGACTGTAGAGCTGCTAACATCCTTATGTTAGTTGCTGGGAGAGGTTGGGGGAAGCATGTGTAACCATTGAGCCTGAACTCGTGTACCTGAGTTGAATACAGCGTTTTCAACGGCCTTCTTCAATCAGAGTGTAGCTTTCCTCCCATGAAGTAGTGGGTAGCAGACATCTGCCTCCCATGCTTACTTCTGAGAGTTGAGCTTACGGCCTGTACCTCCACATCCTGCCTGCAGTTACCCTTCGCTTCTAAAAGGCCTAGACCTGCTGCGTGACGGCAGTGTTGGGAGAGGTCATTGCTCGGCACACAAGACTAGTGCCTCCAAGCTCAATCCAATTTTCCTAGTAATTCCTGTGGTAGACTGGTGCTACATACTAAGTTCAATATATGTGAGAATGTAGCTAACGCCTTGTCCAAAAGCATTTTACTTCTGAGAATTGAGCTCACGCTCAGTCCCTGACAGTTCCACACTGCCTGCAGAGTGAGTTTCGCACGTCTTCACCAGAGTCGTTTGTCAAAGGCTTGTGAGACGCAACTTAACAATGCAGACCTGGACGGTATCTCCAGGTGCAGTATAGTGGTAATCTTGGCACCTCCTGACTCAGAACACTGCTACCTTCTCACTGCGATAAGAACGCAGCTAGTTGAGAGCTGGCTTCCAGGCATGCTTCCTGTGAGCTGAGGTCAGCGCAGAACCCTCCCGCATCCTGCCTGACTGTAGACGTAGCTGCTAACATCCTTATGTTAGTTGCTGGGAGAGGTTGGGGAATAGCATGTGTAACCATTGAGCCTGAACTCACGTGTACCTGAGTTGAATACAGCGTTTTCCAACGGCCTTCTTCAATCAGAGTGTAGCTAGGTTCCTACTCCCATGAACTAGTGGGTAGCAGACATCTGCCTCCCATGCTTACTTCTGAGCGTTGAGCTTACGGCCTGTACCTCCACATCCTGCCTGCAGTTACCCTTCGCTTCTAAAAGGCCTAGACCTGCTGCGTGACGGCAGTGTTGGGAGAGGTAATTGGAGTCTCCCGGCACACAAGACTAGTGCCTCCAAGCTCAATCCAGCGATTTCCTAGTAATTCCTGTGGTAGACTGGTGCTACATACTAAGTTCAATATATGTGAGAATGTAGCTAACGCCTTGTCAAAAGCATTTACTTCTGAGAGTGAGCTCACGCTCAGTCCCTGACAGTTCCACACTGCCTGCAGAGTGAGTTTCGCACGTCTTCACCAGAGTCGTTTGTCAAAGGCTTGTGAGACGCAACTTAACAATGCAGACCTGGACGGTATCTCCAGGTGCAGTATAGTGGTAATCTTGGCAACCTGACTCAGAACACTGCTACCTTCTCACTGCGATAAAACGCAGCTAGTTGAGAGCTGGCTCTGAGGCATGCTTCCTGTGAGAGCTGAGGTCAGCGCAGAACCCTCCCGCATCCTGCCTGACTGTAGACGTAGCTGCTAACATCCTTATGTTAGTTGCTGGGAGAGGTTGGGGGAATAGCATGTAACCATTGAGCCTGAACTCACGTGTACCTGAGTTGAATACAGCGTTTTCAACGGCCTTCTTCAATCAGAGTGTAGGTTCCTACTCCCATGAACTAGTGGGTAGCAGACATCTGCCTCCCATGCTTACTTCTGAGAGTTGAGCTTACGGCCTGTACCTCCACATCCTGCCTGCAGTTACCCTTCGCTTCTAAAAGGCCTAGACCTGCTGCGTGACGGCAGTGTTGGGAGAGGTAATTGGAGTCTCCGGCACACAAGACTAGTGCCTCAAGCTCAATCCAGCGATTTCCTAGTAATTCCTGTGGTAGACTGGTGCTACATACTAAGTTCCATATATGTGAGAATGTAGCTAACGCTTGTCCAAAAGCATTTTACTTCTGAGAATTGAGCTCACGCTCAGTCCCTCACAGTTCCACACTGCCTGCAGAGTGAGTTTCGCCGTCTTCACCAGAGTCGTTTGTCAAAGGCTTGTGAGACGCAACTTTACAATGCAGACCTGGACGGTATCTCCAGGTGCAGTATAGTGGTAATCTTGGAACCTCCTGACTCTCAGAAACTGCTACCTTCTCACTGGGATAAGAACGCAGCTAGTGAGAGCTGGCTTCTAGGCATGCTTCCCTGTGAGCTGAGGTCAGCGCAGAACCCTCCCGCATCCTGCCTGACTGTAGACGTAGCTGCTAACATCCTTATGTTAGTTGCTGGGAGAGGTGGGGGAATAGCATGTGTAACCATTGAGCCTGAACTCACGTGTACCTGAGTTGAATACAGCGTTTTCCAACGGCCTTCTTCAATCAGAGTGTAGCTAGGTTCCTACTCCCATGAAGTAGTGGGTAGCAGACATCTGCCTCCCATGCTTACTTCTGAGCGTTGAGCTTACGGCCTGTACCTCCACATCCTGCCTGCAGTTACCCTTACTTCTAAAAGGCCAGACCTGCTGCGTGACGGCAGTGTTGGGAGAGGTCATTGGAGTCTCCCGGCACACAAGACTAGTGCCTCCAAGCTCAATCCAGCGATTTCCTAGTAATTCCTGTGGTAGACTGGTGCTACATACTAAGTTCCATATATGTGAGAATGTAGCTAACGCCTTGTCCAAAAGCATCTTACTTCTGAAAGCTGAGCTCACCCTCAGTCCCTCAGGTTCCACACTGCCTGCAGAGTGAGTTTCGCACGTCTTCACCAGAGTCGTTTGTCAAAGGCTTGTGAGACGCAACAACAATGCAGACCTGGACGGTATCTCCAGGTGCAGTATAGTGGTAATCTTGGAACCTCCTGACTCAGAACACTGCTACCTTCTCTGCACTGCGATAAGAACGCAGCTAGTTGAGAGCTGGCTTCCAGGCATGCTTCCTGTGAGAGCTGAGGTCAGGGCAGAACCCTCCCGCATCCTGCCTGACTGTAGACGTAGCTGCTAACATCCTTATGTTAGTTGCTGGGAGAGGTTGGGAATAGCATGTGTAACCATTGAGCCTGAACTCACGTGTACCTGAGTTGAATACAGCGTTTTCCAACGGCCTTCTTCAATCAGAGTGTAGCTAGGTTCCTACTCCCATGAAGTAGTGGGTAGCAGACATCTGCCTCCCATGCTTACTTCTGAGCGTTGAGCTTACGGCCTGTACCTCCATCCTGCCTGCAGTTACCCTTCGCTTCTAAAGGCCTAGACCTGCTGCGTGACGGCAGTGTTGGGAGGGAATGGAGTCTCCCGGCACACAAGACTAGTGCCTCCAAGCAATCCAGCGATTTCCTAGTAATTCCTGTGGTAGACTGGTGCTACATACTAAGTTCAATATATGTGAGAATGTAGCTAACGCCTTGTCCAAAGCATTTTACTTCTGAGAATGAGCTCACGCTCAGTCCTGACAGTTCCACACTGCCTGCAGAGTGAGTTTCGCACGTCTTCACCAGAGTTTGTCAAAGGCTTGTGAGACGCAACTTAACAATGCAGACCTGGACGGTATCTCCAGGTGCAGTATAGTGGTAATCTTGGCACCTCTGACTCAGAATACTGCTACCTTCTCACTGCGATAAGAACGCAGCTAGTTGAGAGCTGGCTTCCAGGCATGCTTCCTGTGAGAGCTGAGGTCAGCGCAGAACCCTCCCGCATCCTGCCTGACTGTAGGCGTAGCTGCTAACATCCTTATGTTAGTTGCTGGGAGGTTGGGGGAATAGCATGTGTAACCATTGAGCCTGAACTCACGTGTACCTGAGTTGAATACAGCGTTTTCCACGGCCTTCTTCAATCAGAGTGTAGCTAGGTTCCTACTCCCATGAAGTAGTGGGTAGCAGACATCTGCCTCCCATGCTTACTTCTGAGAGTTGAGCTTACGGCCTGTACCTCCACATCCTGCCTGCAGTTACCCTTCGCTTCTAAAAGGCCTAGACCTGCTGCGTGACGGCAGTGTTGGGAGAGGTAATTGGAGTCTCCCGGCACACAAGACTAGTGCCTCCAAGCTCAATCCAGCGATTTCCTAGTAATTCCTGTGGTAGACTGGTGCTACATACTAAGTTCCATATGTGTGAGAATGTAGCTAACGCCTTGTCCAAAAGCATTTTACTTCTGAGAATTGAGCTCACGCTCAGTCCCTGACAGTTCCACACTGCCTGCAGAGTGAGTTTCGCACGTCTTCACCAGAGTCGTTTGTCAAAGGCTTGTGAGACGCAACTTAACAATGCAGACCTGGACGGTATCTCCAGGTGCAGTAGTGGTAATCTTGGCACCTCCTGACTCAGAATACTGCTACCTTCTCACTGCGATAAGAACGCAGCTAGTTGAGAGCTGGCTTCTAGGCATGCTTCCTGTGAGAGCTGAGGTCAGCGCAGAACCCTCCCGCATCTTGCCTGACTGTAGACGTAGCTGCTAACATATGTTAGTTGCTGGGAGAGGTTGGGGAATAGCATGTGTAACCATTGAGCCTGAACTCACGTGTACCTGAGTTGAATACAGCGTTTTCAACGGCCTTCTTCAATCAGAGTGTAGCTAGGTTCCTACTCCCATGAACTAGTGGGTAGCAGACATCTGCCTCCCATGCTTACTGAGCGTTGAGCTTACGGCTGTACCTCCACATCCTGCCTGCAGTTACCCTTCGCTTCTAAAAGGCCTAGACCTGCTGCGTGACGGCAGTGTTGGGAGAGGTAATGGAGTCTCCCGGCACACAAGACTAGTGCCTCCAAGCTCAATCCAGCGATTTCCTAGTAATTCCTGTGGTAGACTGGTGCTACATACTAAGTTCCATATATGTGAGAATGTAGCTAACGCCTTGTCCAAAAGCATTTTACTTCTGAGAATTGAGCTCACGCTCAGTCCCTCACAGTTCCACACTGCCTGCAGAGTGAGTTTCGCACGTCTTCACCAGAGTCGTTTGTCAAAGGCTTGTGAGACGCAACTTAACAATGCAGACCTGGACCGGTATCTCCAGGTGCAGTATAGTGGTAATCTTGGCACCTCCTGACTCAGAACACTGCTACCTTCTCACTGGGATAAGACGCAGCTAGTTGAGAGCTGGCTTCTAGGCATGCTTCCTGTGAGAGCTGAGGTCAGGCAGAACCCTCCCGCATCCTGCCTGACTGTAGACGTAGCTGCTAACATCCTTATGTTAGTTGCTGGGAGAGGTTGGGGAATAGCATGTGTAACCATTGAGCCTGAACTCACGTGTACCTGAGTTGAATACAGCGTTTTCAACGGCCTTCTTCAATCAGAGTGTAGCTAGGTTCCTACTCCCATGAACTAGTGGGTAGCAGACATCTGCCTCCCATGCTTACTTCTGAGAGTTGAGCTTACGGCCTGTACCTCCACATCCTGCCTGCAGTTACCCTTCGCTTCTAAAAGGCCTAGACCTGCTGCGTGACGGCAGTGTTGGGAGAGTAATGGAGTCTCCCGGCACACAAGACTAGTGCCTCCAAGCTCAATCCAGCGATTTCCTAGTAATTCCTGTGGTAGACTGGTGCTACATACTAAGTTCCATATATGTGAGAATGTAGCTAACGCCTTGTCCAAAAGCATCTTACTTCTGAGAATTGAGCTCACGCTCAGTCCCTCACAGTTCCACACTGCCTGCAGAGTGAGTTTCGCACGTCTTCACCAGAGCGTTTCCCAAAGGCTTGTGAGACGCAACTTAACAATGCAGACCTGGCGGTTCTCCAGGTGCAGTATAGTGGTAATCTTGGAACTCCTGATCAGAATACTGCTACCTTCTCACTGCGATAAAGAACGCAGCTAGTTGAGCTGGCTTCTAGGCATGCTTCCCTGTGAGAGCTGAGGTCAGGCAGAACCCTCCGCATCCTGCCTGACTGTAGACGTAGCTGCTAACATCCTTATGTTAGTTGCTGGGAGGGTGGGAATAGCATGTGTAACCATTGAGCCTGAACTCGTGTACCTGAGTTGAATACAGCGTTTTCCAACGGCCTTCTTCAATCAGAGTGTAGCTAGGTTCCTACTCCCATGAAGTAGTGGGTAGCAGACATCTGCCTCCCATGCTTACTTCTGAGAGTTGAGCTTACGGCCTGTACCTCCACATCCTGCAGTTACCCTTCGCTTCTAAAGGCCTAGACCTGCTGCGTGACGGCAGTGTTGGGGAGGTAATTGGAGTCTCCCGGCACAAGACTAGTGCCTCCAAGCTCAATCCAGCGATTCCCTAGTAATTCCTGTGGTAGACTGGTGCTACATACTAAGTTCCATATATGTGAGAATGTAGCTAACGCCTTGTCCAAAAGCATTTACTTCTGAGAGTTGAGCTCACGCTCAGTCCCTGACAGTTCCACACTGCCTGCAGAGTTTTGCACGTCTTCACAGAGACGTTTGTCAAAGGCTTGTGAGACGCAACAACAATGCAGACCTGGACGGTATCTCCAGGTGCAGTATAGTGGTAATCTTGGCACCTCCTGACTCAGAATACTGCTACCTTCTCACTGGGATAAGAACGCAGCTAGTTGAGCTGGCTTCTAGCATGCTTCCCTGTGAGAGCTGAGGTCAGGGCAGAACCCCCGCATCCTGCCTGACTGTAGACGTAGCTGCTAACATCCTTATGTTAGTTGCTGGGAGAGTTAGGGGAATAGCATGTGTAACCATTGAGCCTGAACTCACGTGTACCTGAGTTGAATACAGCGTTTCCAACGGCCTTCTTCAATCAGAGTGTAGCTAGGTTCCTACTCCCATGAACTAGTGGGTAGCAGACATCTGCCTCCCATGCTTACTTCTGAGCGTTGAGCTTACGGCCTGTACCTCCACATCCTGCCTGCAGTTACCCTTCGCTTCTAAAAAGGCCTAGACCTGCGTGACGGCAGTGTTGGGAGAGGTAATTGGAGTCTCCCGGCACACAAGACTAGTGCCTCCAAGCTCAATCCAGCGATTTCCTAGTAATTCCTGTGGTAGACTGGTGCTACATACTAAGTTCAATATATGTGAGAATGTAGCTAACGCCTTGTCCAAAAGCATTTACTTCTGAGAGTTGAGCTCACGCTCAGTCCCTGACAGTTCCACACTGCCTGCAGAGTGAGTTTCGCCGTCTTCACCAGAAGCGTTTGTCAAAGGCTTGTGAGACGCAACTTAACAATGCAGACCTGGGCCGGTATCTCCAGGTGCAGTATAGTGGTAATCTTGGCACCTCCTGACTCAGAACACTGCTACCTTCTCACTGGGATAAGAACGCAGCTGCTAGTTGAGCTGGCTTCTAGGCATGCTTCCCTGTGAGAGCTGAGGTCAGGGCAGAACCCTCCCGCATCCTGCCTGACTGTAGACGTAGCTGCTACATCCTTATGTTAGTTGCTGGGAGAGGTTGGGGGAATAGCATGTGTAACCATTGAGCCTGAACTCACGTGTACCTGAGTTGAATACAGCGTTTTCCAACGGCCTTCTTCAATCAGAGTCTAGCTAGGTTCCTACTCCCATGAAGTAGTGGGTAGCAGACATCTGCCTCCCATGCTTACTTGAGCGTTGAGCTATACCTCCACATCCTGCCTGCAGTTACCCTTCCTTCTAAAGGCCTGAGACCTGCTGCGTGACAGTGTTGGGAGAGGTCATTGGAGTCTTCAGGCACACAAGACTAGTGCCTCCAAGCTCAATCCAGCGATTTCCTAGTAATTCCTGTGGTAGACTGGTGCTACATACTAAGTTCCATATATGAGAATGTAGCTAACGCCTTGTCCAAAAGCATCTTACTTCTGAAAGCTGAGCTCACCCTCAGTCCCTCAGGTTCCACACTGCCTGCAGAGTGAGTTTCGCACGTCTGAGCGTTTCCCAGGCTTGTGAGTGCAACTTAACAATGCAGACCTGGCGGTTTCTCCAGGTGCAGTACAGTGGTAATCTTGGAACCAACTGATTCAGAATACTGCTACCTTCTCACTGCGATAAGAACGCAGCTAGATGAGAGCTGGCTCTAGGCATGCTTCCCTGTGAGAGCTGAGGTCAGGCAGAACCCTCCCGCATCCTGCCTGACTGTAGACGTAGCTGCTAACATCCTTATGTTAGTTGCTGGGAGAGGTTGGGGAAATAGCATGTGTAACCATTGAGCCTGAACTCACGTTGTACCTGAGTTGAATACAGCGTTTTCCAACGGCCTTCTTCAATCAGTGTAGCTAGGTTCCTACTCCCATGAAGTAGTGGGTAGCAGACATCTGCCTCCCATGCTTCTGAGTTCTACAGTTGAGCTTACGGCCTGTACCTCCACATCCTGCCTGCAGTTACCCTTCGCTCTAAAAGGCCTAGACCTGCTGCGTGACAGTGTTGGGAGAGGTAATGGAGTCTCCCGGCAACAAGACTAGTGCCTCCAAGCTCAATCCAGCGATTCCTAGTAATTCCTGTGGTAGACTGGTGCTACATACTAAGTTCAATATATGTGAGAATGTAGCTAACGCCTTGTCCAAAAGCATTTTACTTCTGAGAATTGAGCTCACGCTCAGTCCCTGACAGTTCCACACTGCCTGCAGAGTGAGTTTCGCACGTCTTCACCAGAAGTCGTTTGTCAAAGGCTTGTGAGACGCAAACTTAACAATGCAGACCTGGACGGTATCTCCAGGTGCAGTATAGTGGTAATCTTGGCACCTCCTGACTCAGAACACTGCTACCTTCTTTGGGATAAGAACGCAGCTAGTTGAGAGCTGGCTTCCAGGCATGCTTCCTGAGAGCTGGGTCAGGGCAGAACCTCCCGCATCCTGCCTGACAGACGTAGCTGCTAACATCCTTATGTTAGTTGCTGGGAGAGGTTGGGAATAGCATGTGTAACCATTGAGCCTGAACTCACGTGTACCTGAGTTGAATACATTTTCCAACGGTTCTTCAATCAGAGTGTAGCTAGGTTCCTACTCCCATGAAGTAGTGGGTAGCAGACATCTGCCTCCCATGCTTACTTCTGAGGCTTGAGCTTACGGCCTGTACCTCCACATCCTGCCTGCAGTTACCCTTCGCTTCTAAAGGCCTAGACCTGCTGCGTGACGGCAGTGTTGGGAGAGGTCATTGGAGTCTTCCGGCACACAAGACTAGTGCCTCCAAGCTCAATCCAGCGATTTCCTAGTAATTCCTGTGGTAGATGCTTACATACTAAGTTCCATATATGTGAGAATGTAGCTAACGCC